>NW_027417929.1:0-75156 GCF_009905375.1 Apium graveolens | reverse complement strand
AAAACACAAGGAGACCATGGATGAGGCAGTAAGGAGAAACATGGCTATTATCTTTAGAGAGGGAAAGAGCATATGTGTGATGCAAGGACATCCCAAATTCTCAATAGCCAAGAGGGAAGAAACCAAAAGGTTAAAGAAAGAAGCTGAAAAACTCAAGGCTGACAAAAGAGCACAAGCAAAGCTTGAACAAAAGCTAAAGTCAAGTCTAGTTGAAAATGAGAAAGGAATTGAAGTCAGGGGTGAAGACAAGATTGCAAACTTAGATGAGGTTTTTGGGAGTATATTTGGTGAAAGTATGGAGGAAAAAGAGGAATGGCAGAAGGGAAACAGAAGAAAGGCCAAGGCACATAGAAGGAGTGAAGGCAACACTGAAGAAACTAAATCTCTACCTTCCATACCTGAACCCTTTGTTGTTGATCCCACTATAAACATCCATGGTGAACCAATCATCCCAAAAGAGGAACCTATTGATTGGGACACCATCAATTTGCCTACCTTTTTAACCACTCTTCCACTACCAATGAAACAGAAAAGAAAATCCAAATCTACACCTCCCCTAAACTCTAAGAAATTCACTCAAAAACATAAACCTAACCCTAAGCCACCCATTTCTAAAGATGATTATGTTCACATCTGTGACATAAAAGAAATTTCAGACATTGAACTCTATCTGGATGAGCTGGAGGATGTAAGGGGAATTGCTGCTTACAGACAGCTACCAGAGAGATTGGTGTTCAGATACAAAGGAGCTGGGGAAAGAACATGGCCTCTCTACAGGATTCTGAATGAAGGCTACTCTACCTTGATCAGAGTCTTTTCAGCCATACAAAAGGATTCTAGCTTTACCAGGACTGCCAAGACTGAAATTCTCAACAAGATTGCCAACATAAGGAAAACTTGGAGGGAGCCCAATGCCTTGCCCAAAACCTTACTCATTCAAGAAAGGGGAACTACAATTCACAAATCACCTCATTGGTTGATGGAATTCAGAGATGATAAAGGAGTCAGAAGATTTTTCAGACTTGAAGACCAACTCAAGATTGCCAGCAATGAAACTCTCAAAGAAATGCAATCTAAGTTGGATATCAGTGATGAAGATGAAGCTGAATTCTTCAGACAACTCCAACTCCAAATTGAGGAAAATGACAAAGGGCTAGGAAAGAAAACCAGGGATCAAAGAAGAAAAAGATGATTTGCTCAGGCTAGAGGAGCATCCTTGGAAATACTGTAAATCTTCAATTACCTTCTAGTACATACACTTTTGCAGCACTTTTGAATTTCTACTTAGTTTCAGTTCATATATTTGTTAAGTGTTTTGTTATCATCAAGTTAACCTTGAATTTATGTCTATAATTCTTATAGACATAAATAGGGGAAGATTGTTAGGAATATATGTGCATTAGTTTGATGATATGTTTAACAAAACACTTAAGTAGAAATCTAGTGTTTGTAGCCTCAACGGATAAGACCATTTTGGCTATCCGTTGATGGTGTAGCTTTACTTAGAAATAAGTCTAGTGTTGTAGCACATTTCAGTCTCTGAATTTGAGATATAAATTCTTAAATGTTGAGGGAAATTATAAGTCATGTTGACTACTAGAGGATATGCAGATAGGAAGGCCAATTGTAAGTATTTCATGCCTTGTAATTTTGTATAAATGAAATGGTGTCAACGGATAACTTAAAGACCTTCAACGGATGAGAAACAAAGCTTCAACGGATGTCTCTAAAGCTTCAACGGATAACATCCTTCAACGGATGAGTGCATCAACGGATAGAGCTTCAACTGTTAACACATCAACGGATAAAGCCATCAACGGATGAAGGCTTCAACGGATGTTCTGTTAAATAGCAGTTGACAAGTGGTAGTTGTACCTACAAACAGAGGCACATGGGTTGACAGAGACAACTGAGATGTGGTAGCCTATTTCAGGAACATCAGAAAAAGCAGTCGTTCTACTCTAGTATAAAGAGGCAATAGTCAACAATGCACTGGAGTAAAATGGAGAAGAAACAAGTGGAGAACTTATTTTATTATTGTACTTTTTATCTTTATCTTCACTTGTACACTTGGTGTTATATAAACCAAGTAGCAGCTAGTAATTAGAAGAGAATTTTTTCCAGTGCTGTTTAGAAAAATCTTGAGAGAAAAATTATCTAGTTTGTACTAGGACGCAGCTGTGATCAACTTCTTGAATCACAGATTTTCTGAAATACCATCTCTGATGGAACAACAATCCACCAGAAAAGTTTTTAAGGTCTGTTGTGTTCTTTACATTAGTGTTTGAATATATATCTGTCAGTATTAGCTTAAAGCAATTCATACACTTGTTTATCTTAAACACATAGCCTTTGA
Source organism: Apium graveolens (assembly GCF_009905375.1). Taxonomy (NCBI): domain Eukaryota; kingdom Viridiplantae; phylum Streptophyta; class Magnoliopsida; order Apiales; family Apiaceae; genus Apium; species Apium graveolens. Next base: position 72,800 of record NW_027417929.1, on the reverse strand, counting down.
AACTGCTCAAAACTTGAAAAAGTTTTGAGATTTACATTCAACCCCCCTTCTGTAAATCTCATTGTTAGTTCATTAGGAATATCAAAATCCAAATGAGAAATTGTTGACTAGAATAGGTTCAGCCTAGTACCCGATCTACAACATCCGAGGTTAGAATTGTTGAGAGCGCACAATGAAGTTTAACAATACGATAAAAAAAGTTTAAGAATATGGACTCATAAATATTAATGCTACAACAATCAAATGAAAAAAATTATGAATTTTAGTATTTTTAGATAATATATTTAAATTTTTAAAAATGTATCTGCTATTCAATTTTAGTCACATTGTGAAATTTTGTAATAGATACCCACAAACTACATTAACACAGTAACATGCGATGATATATATACAATAAATTTTCTAACTACACGTTATCGTAATGAGTTTAACAATAGTGTACTGACATTTTAACACGAGAACGCTAAAATTAGTCCAAGATATTGTCGATTCCATGTATAGATGTTCAGAAAATCCGAAACCCGAAATCCGATTCGATCCGATCCGGAAAAAACCCAAAAAACCCGATCTGGAAAAAACCCGACCCGGTTCGGCCTGATCCATGTACAATAATGTTCAATCACCTTACAACCATATATATCAATTTTACACAAATTGCAATGAACATCATATCTTTAACTCATAAATCATGTACAACCGAAATACTTCCAGTCACCTGAATCATCAAAGTCTGCAAAAAATATATTGTAAATATGACACAACGTATCATCACTCAACAGTCTAAACAATCACCGGGTATAAACTGGTTTCAATGGTATTTTTTGCACGCTCATGTACTTTATTTCTAACAAAACATGTGCAATGTGAAATTTAAAAAATTACATACACTGTATTGTGAAAGTCTAGAATATATTACTATTAATTTCCGAACACATATTTGGAGACATATGTTTGATATTTGTTATGATTATAGTAATTTAAATAATATCTTAATAAAATCAATAAATAAAATGATATTTGTACTTCATCCACTTTAATATTTAACCCAACTTCAACCTCACATACATTATCCTCGAGGCTAGATTTATGTATCCTTGTTAAGGGCAGGGCAGATTTATGCAGGAATGAAAGGGGATGTCCCCCGGAAACTAAATTTAGCGGTTTAAATAGTATAATAATAATATAACCATTTTCAATTTATGATTATATTAAAAATATACTTATTTTAATAAGATATAATCTTAACCGTTTATTCAAATTATATAATATCAAATTATATAATATCTAATTATATTTTATATACTACATTATATCATATTTTGGTATGTAAATAATAGTTGAACAATATAATCATGTTACATTTATGATTGATTAAATATTTAATCATATTCACTTTAGGATTGTAGTAATACGATATATAGTAATTGGTGTTTGAATAATATTGTAACAATTTATCATTTTCTATTTATGACTGTATTAAAAATTTAGTCATTCTAATAAAATATATTTTTACCGTCTATTTTTAATTATATCATAGCAACAGTACATGACCAAATTTTTGGAAATTTTTTTTCTTACACTTACTATATATAAAGTATATAATAGGAAAATAATAAGAATATAATAAAAATATAATCTTAAATATATTAAGTCCTCATGGCATGCCAAGTTATCGCAGCAGGGAGACAACAAATTGATGTGCTATATCATCACGACCCCAAACCCTACACCCACCTCAGCCTCTCTAAGTCTGCCTCGTCCTCAAAATTAAGGTCAGATGATTATTATGATGATGATGTATGTATTAGAATAAATTTCTTCATGCTCGTGGATCAAATTGGTCCTCGTTTAGGTTATGTTTTGTATAAGATTGATTTACTACATTATCTGGTGCAAGAGCAAGATGATGATAATAATCTGGCTTGTTTGCGCCCTCTCCTTGTTTTCACTTGTATTCATCAAAGCTACCGTCACTTTTTTAATTGCATAAAACTAGGATCCAAGTTTTATTTTATAGGAGTCGGTCTTTTTCTTATTGGCGGTTTTGTTGATGATGAATCGTATACTAGTGTTTATACTCTTGAAGAAAAGGATCTTATGTCCATTCAACCTAGTGAAGACAATAATGTCAACAATTTCAAACACCTCTTCACCAAAATTGATAATCCAATGCACTCCCCTAAATCTCATCCCACTCTTTTTGTTGCCGATCAAAAACTCTATGTTATATCACATTATTGTCCTAAAAATTCTAGTTTTGAAGTCTTTACTCCCACGGACCAGACTTGGCAAGTGTTGCCTTCTCCCCCTTATTCTAAAGCTCGCAGCCTTGATGTTCCTCTTCTTGTTTTGGAGCAAGAGCATATGGTCTTCTTTTGTAATTTTCTTTTTTCCTTCAATCTCCAAACATATACTTAGATCCCAACCGCTGATAGCATTTATTATTCCAACTCGGATGATACCCCTTCTTTCCCCCCTACATTCTATCGCAAACGCGTTTCACTTATCAATGATATGGCTTTTGGTTTCCTCTACAATGCACCTGAAGGCTATTATATTTGTGCTTCTCGCCCAACGACCATTGCCAAAGAACTAATGCAACCTAACTTAGCTCCCGACCAAGCTTTTTTGGAAGTATTAAGATCTTCCCGGTTTACCTACATGAATAACAAAGGTTATGATGACCTCTACTCCGACTACATTGTTGCTTTGCAGGACTTGGATGGTAAACAAATACTCTGTATTGTAACCTATGGTACCGATCTGGAACCGGCTCATGAGACTGGGTGTTATGAAACCAGCCATGTGGCCTTGACCTTTTTCGACATCCCCGGTGATTTCTACACTTCAAAAGATACCAGTCTTGACTCTTCCTATGCTTATGCAGATGACACAACTGAAGATGGCGGCGTGGCCAGGAGTTACTTTAATGCCAAGTTTCGGCACACTGCACATTTAGTCGTCTCTAATTCTCATTTTTCTACTCACGGCCGTCTCGAGGCGTGTTTCTTTTAGCTTGTTTTTTTCCCCTTGCTTGTGTGGTTTATATTCAGGTTTTAAGACTGTGTAAATGTGGTTTTGGTACTGAATATTGTGTTTATTCATTAAATTTTGTTAGTTTTGAATCAATTCTTATGCTTGCAAAAAAATGTGTATGTATGTGTTAAATTAGGATACAGCTAGTCTTAATGCTCTAGAATTATTGATCAAGTCGATAATTATTCCAAAATTAGGTGTCGTAGAATGTGCAATTTAGTTGTAAAGAACTGATTCGTTTAGAGGTAGTAACGATTTAATGCATATCAGTAAGGTTATATAATCATGTAGCGTGTTTGACAGTTGTAAAGAACTGATTATTACAGAATATAAATCATGTAGTTTGTAATCATGGATTGAAGGAGATGCTTAGAGACTGACTTGCTTTGGGATTATTACATTGAGTGAAGTAGAAGAGTGTGATACCATAGCCATTAATGCGAGAAATGGACTCAGATAGCCCACTGGTTCAGTGTAACTCCCTTTACTACAAACTTTAGTATGCTGCTCAGAGCAATCAAATAATTATTAGCCTCTGGTCAAGGAAGCACAAACAAATCAACATCACAACCGACATCAGTTTATTTCATGTCAACATCATTTTTGACTCCAGATATATGGCAGGACTGATGTTAATGTATGCAACTTTCACAGCCTGATATTTATAGTTACTGATTAATGTTACAATGTGGTACATGGATTATCCTGTTTCTGATTGTTTGGATTATCTTGTCGTACAATGTCGTAAATGGATATATTTAGTGGTGTTATTTTGTATGTTAGATGAAGTCAGCAATAGTAGTTTGTTTGTGTACATTAGATGATGCAGGCTCAGAAGCAATACAGAATATGACGCTTGTGAAGTTTATAGCATTAGATTATATGGACTTGTTGGAGACACAAACAATACTTAGAAGCAATTTTGTGTTCTGATATGCATGCAAAGTCGCACGACTAAACAATGCAGTGATAGAAACAGAGCTATTAACATGGGGCATGAATAAGTAATTAACAAATGTGAAAAGTAAAGATATAATCAACTAATATTGTATTAAATAAATAGCATAACATGGTGTTTAGTTGTTCATCCAACACCTTAAGTTAAGTTTTAGAGTCAATTTAAGAGCTGCATGGTTTGTTATTAACTATAAAAACTAGTAAAGTTCAGTAATATAAACTGTAGACCTATGTAAATACAAACTTTGTTTGTATATCACTTCTATAATTTAGTTTTCTTGATATTTTGATGAGATAATGGTTGGTTAAGTGTTCAATTTGTCTCTAGATTACTCTTTTTCATAATAGATAATGATTGTTGTAGAGGGTTAATTAATTGAGTTTAGAATTTTATATCCCGTCATTTTCAAATACATTGATTAATATGTCAAAATAATATAATTGCTTTTTCGAAAAAGTGCATAATATTATATTGTAAATATGATCTTGATACAATAAGATTTTCTTAAAAACTTCATAAACTAAAAGAATGAATGATTAATGATAAAAAAGAATTTAACTTGAGCCAAACTTTAAAGAGATCTTAATCCAATTTTCATCTGATATTAATTCGAAATTCGAAACATATTTTATATTATATATTAATTATATCTAAATACATAATAACGGAAAGTTGATCGGATTATGAATCTATATTCAGATCCGAAAGCGATTTAATTGAATTATCGTAACAATTATTTTACTTTTACCATGTATAATTAAACTAATATAAACACATTTATATATATCCTTAATTAACTGCTTTTTAATGGAACTAATTATTTTACAAATTATTCTAATTAAAAAATGTAATATCGTTTTAATTAAAAAGAACCTTTTAATATAAACTGCTAATTATCTGTATCAAAATTATTATGAAATTATTTTTTGTTTCTAAGCAAATTATTATGAAAATTTATGTGAAGGAACCTAAAAATTAATAATGAATTTAGTGAGTCTAATGATTTCACAACATATTCTAATAAAAATATGTATATCTGTTTTAACTAAACATATATAACTTCTAAATTATTTTTTAAAAAGTATAAAAATATTAAAATTTTTGTTTCAAAAAAAATGTTAATATTTTACTTAAAATATTTATATTAAAATAAATTGAAAAATAATCTAAAAAGGTATTAAAATAAAAAGAAAAGAAAGAAGAAGCTAACAATGTCAGAAAAAAATTAGCAATAATTTACAAATTCAAAGGAGAAAAGGTTTTTAGGTACAAATTCAAAACATAAAAGGAATGTGTATTTAGTTATTAACGAACCTGACTCTCACTATATATACATCACCTCGATTGCATCCTCAATCTAATTACCACGACTGTTTCTTCTAACCTATCAACCTTTATTATCTATCAAACTTTGTCTGCCTACTCCATCATCCATAATATAACATGAGCCACATGAGCCAACTTACTGGAAAGTTGGAGGCCGTCAGTAATGAATGCAAAAAGCTGGAGGACATGTTGAAATCACTCAAGAATGAAGAAGGTGCTGTTAGTGATCTTGTGCTGAAAAAACTAGAGGGAACCCTGCAAGTGCTTCTTGATGTGAAAGAAAGTATGGAGGCAGTAAGTGTAACGCCAAATTTTAGCATGACTGACATAAAAGATTTGATGGACATGTTGTATATCTCGAAGGATATGGAGAACATACAGTACAATACACAAAAGAAAAATCAATGGAGAAATACGTGTAGCAGTATTTCGAACAAGAATATTAAACTGATTCAAAGTGCAGCACCATTGTTTTTGGGCAGAGAAGATGGCATCACAACTTACCAAGACCTCTCTACTTCATACGTTCAACATGCACAAAAATTCCTTCACAACTCCAATGAAAAAATTGGCAATTGTGATATTACATGTAAGTGCCAATCTAATCAACCAACAACCATGTTTTATATTTATATACATTGCATGCTTTGTAATATTATTGACTTTACTAATTAATTTTGGATGCAGATTCTGGATACAGGGATCTATTAAAAGCTATTGAATCTTCTCCGGTATTTAAACTCTCACCCGAGAAGAAAAAGGTGGAGTTAGTTTCGGAAGTGTCTTTGAATATACATGATGAAGATGTTGGGGTGCCTACAATTATAGTTAAAACAAAACCCATCAGCATAAAAAAGGAGATGTTTATCATTTATGTATCATGCGCTGATGGAAAGGTCTACAAATATAGTTTTGGAGAATGTTTTGACAACAAGTTTTTGTCTTATAAGCCGTACGAGCAAACTCTGGAAGAGTATTTGGATTCGACTCCATTAAGTAAAAGGAGGGAATCGCTATTTAAAAGTAAGCTATTGTACCCCAACAAATATGCTAAAGGCTTGATACAGGGTCTGTTGAGCGCGGTTGTGGAGAGAATCACAAGCAAAAAGCCACATGACTACCTAATTCATCCACAAAACATCCTTCTTCATGAGCAAATTTACCCCCCTTACCCTCCCTCTTATTTTTCATGTCCTAAGTTATCTAATGCTGACGACAAGATTGTGAAAAATGCATATGAGAAAAGACAATATGTTATTCCGGTGAGTTTTGTGCATTCAACTTGTAACGAAAAAATGGGAGATCTTGATGCGGTGTATAAATTAATATTTGAGAAAATCCTGGAAGACAAGGATGATAAACCTTCTCTCCCACAAGATTGGCAGTTGTTAAAGAATGATTTAGGAAAAGGTGTAATGAAGACATATGAGGCAACGAGTGACTTGATATATCATGAGAAGATGTCCAGCAGTATAGTTCTGCGGGACTGGCAGGATCAGCTCAACCTATTGATGTATGCATATCATCTTTATTTTTATTCCACGTCTGAAATGAAATCTGCGGTACAGGGTGCTCTCAACCAAATCGACATAATTCAATTCAAACTGGACTGGTGTAAGGTGGTGCAGCAAGTTGACAGAACATGGTACGACGTTTTTTATCATGAAGGGTCTACGTTTTATAAGGGTAATGTTGGTGATTTGTTGAGGTATTTCAGAAATCTGGTGACACATGGTGAAAAGACCAAATCTCAAGCTTACCTGGCATACCAAATTAGCTGCGAGTTTCCTGAGATGCTACCACAGATAAGCCAAAGATTACTGGAGATAGGTATCAAATTTTGAATAATTTGTAACTTTTCCATTTCATGTTTGTTGTTCAATTAAATATCCAAAGAAAATTACCCAAAAGTTTGTTTTGATTCATTCTAGTAACTTTAAATCGTTCTGCTCCAATTTTTCAACATAAACATAACATTAGTCGTGCAAATTAGGGACACAGTAACAAAATGCGCCTAATGATAAACACTTAATTTGTGCATAAAATTTACAGTCACTACTCGTATGCGCTTATTATTGGCAGAAGTATCAAACCCCCATTATACACGCTTATTATATGCGGAAAATATCAAAACACCATTGTTACATAATGGCCTTCCTGAGTGTCAACTTGCTTATAGTTATATTTGTTGGCTAATGGTCTTGATAATTTATACATGCATCCCTTGTCTTGTCATTTGAGGTAAATCTATAATATAAAAAATATTAAATCTGGACACAAAGACGACTGCAAAATAAATCATTCCAGGGACTTCTTTCTACGATCTACAGCTAAAATAGGGAATACCACTATACAAGTATAGACTAAATATAACCCAATTTATGAAAAATTTACTAATAGTATATGGACACTTAATATTTTTTTAGTGGGGCACTTTACAAAATATATATATATATTTATAACATAAATTTTTAATAAAAAATAACTAATTTTTGATTATGTGAGGGTATATTTCCCCGCTGCCCCCTGTATGAATCAACCCTTGAGTATAGTGTGATGAACAATATAAAGCCACACAACATTATCACATACACTAGGAAGGGTAAAAAAGGAATTCCATGTCAAAAGGTTAAACAAGGAAATGCAATTAAAGTAAAAAGGCAAAATGGGACAGAACTGAAGAGTGGATAAAAGAGAGAGGAAAGGAATTAAGGCATCGGTTAATTTGTCAAGTACTATTGTCATTTCTTTTGGGAGAGAACAGATAATTGAGAGAATTAATGGACACTCTCCTAATCGTAGCTACAATCACTACAAGAAACAGAGCAAAAGACATCACCCTTTTAACATCGGTCTGAAAAGCCACCGATGTTTACACGACTTTTAACATCGCTTGCTTTTTAAACGATGTTAAAGGGTTTATAGACATCGGTTTAAAACAAAATCGTCGTCTAATCTTTATTTTTTTTAAAAAAAGCTTACATCAGTTAAAAATGTGAACGTTGTCTAATCTAATTTTTTAAAAAATAAAAAAATGGCTCAGTAAATACATTGATACTTCCCCGTTAATTATTACAACAAAAGTTTCCCCCTTCCCCAAATTCTAATTTCCCCCAACCCCAATTCATTCCCTCTCTTCCCCAAATTCTAATTCCTCCCCAACCCCAATTCTATCCCCCTTCTCCCTTACCCCGCTCTCTTTCTCTCTCACTTCAATCAGCCTCTCTCTCATTTTCTCTCTCACACATCTCTATACCTATTCAACCTTTGACCCTAATTTTACCCCTATTTTCACTACACAACCCCAAATATATAAACCCTAATTTCAATTAAGTGAACATGAAATTTGGTGTTGCTTGTATTTCTTGTTTTACTGGAAATACGAGACTCGGTCGAGTTGTGAATCGTCCGAGTCATGCACGCCGACTGAGTACTTGAGGCACCAGAAATCGATTATGAAGAGTCAGCGTAATGTGCTATTGATTGCGTCAGTGTTGTTGTTTTACTGGCTTTTGTTTTCGGTTACGCGGTTGGTTGTGAAGATTGAGGAGCTGAATCAACGTGTTGAGGAATTGAAGAATTCAGAGTAATTGAGATATAATTCGATGATGATTTTGTCGGTTTTTTCAAACATTTTGGTTGTTAAATTGATCTACTTGTATTTCTTGTTTTATTAACTTTTGTGTTATGTATGTTTAATTGAATGCTAGTTGAAAAATTGATGATTATGATTTAAATTGAATTTGATGGATTTATCAATTCATTTTACTGTATTACTTGGTGGTGGATTTCGGTTTTTTAGTCTTGGGTTTTTCGAACATTTTTGCATAATATAAATGATCTAGTTGTATTTTTTTGACTAATTATTTAATGTGTCATTGCAGATATCTTACTCCAAAACAATATAATGATATAAACATTTTTATTTGGTTTCAGGGCATTCCAGACCTAGGAGAAATTTATCCTTTGGAAGGCTCTGCAGAAAGGCTTGGTTTGGTTGATCCTGTTACAGGTGAATGTCTTCCGGCTGTAATGCTTACGTATTATGGACGTACGTTATTGGAAGGTCTTATAAGAGATCTTCAGGTATAACATCTGTTTATGTCAAGCTTTTGGTATGTTCTCATTAATGTTGTGAATATAATGGATCTGGGACACGAGTTTTACATTGTTGTAATTTTTTTACAAGGCTAGAGAGTTCTTGTACTTCAAATTGTATGCAAAACAGTGTGTGAGCCCTGTTGCCATCATGACTAGCTCAGCAAAAAATAACCATAAACACATCAACAAGCGTATATCACTATGATACTCAAACTAGTCAGCTGCAATATTCTTTGTTTGTTGTTAATCAATTGTTTGGCGTATATCACTATAGATTACACTTTTGCATTTCCAGTGGCCTGAGAAGAAAGCAGATGCCATGAGAGAAGCTGTGATTGGAGAAACTTGCACGTAAGGCTAAGTCTGTCGATCTACATCCTACTGAGCCATGGTAATTTTTCGTTATTCGTATTTTTGTGTTATCGTTATCGAATTTATTGCGTTTCACGTTTGTTTGAGTTTTCAGTTTATTGAGTTTCCTGTGTTATCGAATTCGTTTCTGTAATTATTGTTATCGATTTTACGTAGTTTTTAAGTTGCCTGTTTTCTGCAATTCTTTGCATCATCGGTTATATTCTTATATATTGTTTTCGGAAAAATATATTAGGATGTATGAATGTCTTCTGCAAATAAATGAATTCCTGTGTACACATTTAAGTTGTATGTCGGTTATAGTCTTATTCAAGTTGTTTATCTTTTTTTATTATTAACCTGCATGTTTTCTTGAATTCTTTCCTGATGACCCTCTTCGCCAATTCAAGGGCCATTTTGTGAAAAACAAGTGGATTCTTGGAGCTCAATATGCTTTCCCCATCCTCAAATAGGGTCCTGAATATACTCTCAAAACTTTCAAATCAGATATTATTGTTGGCCTCACTATTGCTAGCTTGGCCATTCCTCAGATCCCTAGCTACCTATACCAAACTACACCATAAATTTTTCCGACATAGATTTTTATGATTGTTACTGATTTTTTTGTCGTGTATTTCAGGGAATAAGTTACGCAAAGCTTGTTAATCTACCTCCCATTGTTGGTCTATGTAAGTACCTATGCAAATATTTGATTTCCAAAGTAAAATTTTACTGTGTTCTTCATTGAATTAGTATGATGAGTTAAAAATATTTGTAGATTCAAGCTTTGTGCTGCCTCTTATATATGCTATCCTTGGGAGCTCAAGAGATCTTGCAGTAGGCCCTGTTTCAATAGCTTCACTAGTAATGGGATCAATGCTTAGACAACAAGTTAATCCTGTCACAGATCAAGTTCTATTTCTTCAATTAGCATTCACATCAAATTTCTTTGCTGGTCTCTTCCAAGCCTCTTTAGGATTCTTAAGGTTAATAATCACCAAGATCATTTTTCACTCCTGATCAAATTATCATACATGTACAAGTTGCCGTACCAGTACACAAGACTCGTATGTTTATGTTTATATAAATTTGATGCAGGCTTGGATTCATAATAGTCTTTCTGTCAAAGGCTACTCTAATCGGATTCATGGATGGAGCAGCTATAATAGTGCCTCTCCAGCAGCTGAAAAGCCTTCTTGGGATAACATATTTTACCAAAAAAATGGGTTTGGTTCCTGTTATATCTTCTGTTTTTCGTTAGCCAGATTATTTCAACCCATCTTAGGTGCTTATTACTATGTTTTATATATTATAGAATTGAAGATCATGTACAAATGAAACCAGCCTGCATTTGAAATGTTCAAATTGTCATATAAGTGAAGTGAATATAATGTTTATTCACAAAATTATAGTAAAAGAAACAGCCATGGAATGTTTATAGTGGAACTATAAGAGTTAATTTACTATAATAAATATCGTACAAGATTTATGTACGAATACTTTCGTAATTTAGTATAGTTTAGAGTCCCTGTGAAGGTACTTTATCTACTCATCTTGTTTCCTTTCCTTTTTTCCTTTGGCTAATCTACATCCTGAATTACTTTATGATGTTATTAAAAGGTTGGAGGAGAGTGAGAGTACATGGCCAGGTCGGAAGCATGTTGTTGCATGCTCTACTGTTTGCAAATCATGGAGGAGTATGTGCAAGGATATTGTTAGAAATCCAGAGTTTTGTGGCAAGTTGACATTTCCAGTTTCTCTGAAATAGGTAGCTCTTTTATGTCTTTGTTTATGCTTGACTGAGGTTTACAAATTACAAGTACAAGACATTATCAGCTTTAGATAATTATCAGCTTTGTTTTCCATGTTCACAAATTCGAATAACGGACTACTATAAAGCAATAAGGGGGCAACAGTTACTTCAGCTTTGTTTTCTAAAATTTAATGTCAGAGTACTATTGTATATCTCTCTACCTCACACTCTTCCGTATTTATCTCGCTATATATCCCCCTTCTTTCTTTCTATGTGCGTGCATGGTTCTTTCTTCTCTCAGTTTTGTAATGTGTTCATCATATGAATTTCATCCATTTTCTTACCCCCTTTTGAGATTGTAATATTTATTGGTAGCTGTATCTAATGGTTAGTTCTTTAGCAATTAATACTCCTAGTTTTACATGTATGTAGAAATTGTTTAGTGTCCAAAGAATGATACAAAATGGCACCTTGGTTGATCATCCTGCCCTAGCTTTAAGTATTAATTTAGGTCTAATTGGAAGTCACTGATCACAAACTTTTTACTGTCTCAGTTGTAACAGATTGTCTTGTCTCGATTTTTAAAATACCAACATAGAGAGGCACCCGTTAGACTGCTGATCATTTAATATTTGATCACAATCTAACTCAAGGGCACCCTGTTTTTTCATTTTGTAAGGTGAATTTATTATTTCCAGACTTCTGTAATGGCTGCTGATTTTATGGGATTTGTTGAAGTTGGATTTGAGAATTCAGAAGATATATTACTCAACTTCTGTTTTCTGCAGTGTTGGTAAAGTCTCTTATTTTACCAGTGCTCTCGTTGGTACATCAAATGATTTTATTTATGCAAGTTTATAGTGTCTTTTAATAATTGAACTGATTGGTTTGCAATTATGTTGCAGGAACAACTGTAGCATCTTCAACGATGGACAAGCAGGGAAGGAAGAGTCTACTTGTTATAAGCTTCGCGGGAATAGTATTGTAGTGTACAACTACATTTTGTTCTTGTAGGCATGTAGCTCATAGACTTGTACAAACAAATTTTGTAATGTAGATGTTTGTATTTTGGTAAAAGCTAATTATGTTTTATTATGATCATAATGTAGATGTTTGTATTTTGGTGGATGTTTGGATGTAAACTGGTGCTAACACTACAAAATATTAGAATATATTGGATGTTTGGATGTTAAAAAACTGGTGGTATTAGATGTTTGTTGATGAAGATAGATTTGGCTATTATGATATAGTTTTGGTTTATATGTATGCAAGAACAGGATTTATATACCAATAAATCCTAATAAATAACTGATGTCTTGTGGAGGTTTTAAAACAACTTATTATATAGAAACTGATGTCTCTTATGAACAAAATATTAGTTTAGTTTAAGATGACCGATGTTAAATTACATCTTTAACAACATTTCAAAAGTTATCTTAAATACAAGCTTACATAACTGATGTCTAATATTATAATTTACATCAGTTCATAAAATAACAAATGTTAAAAGTACTTATTTACAACGTCCAAATTTTCATAAATGCAGTCTTTGTCTTTTTTTTTCTTTGTGTGTCATATGCTTAAATTGATTGAAATTAAAAGATAAACTATTATTGAACTCGTGATCACGAGTTAAAATGTAATATATTAGAAAAAAGACATCAGTTTCTAAGTTAGAATTGTTGTCTACTCGTATCTTAGAGATCGGTCTAAAACCGATGTCTAAAACTCTGGACCTTTCTCTACACATGCAAAGACATCGCTTTTAAAAACTTTTAACATCGGTTTATAACCGATGTCTTTTGACCTGTTTCTTGTACTGAATTACTAACTACAGGCCCAAGATCGGACTTAATGAACTAGGCAGAAAATACTCAGAAAACACACACACTGCTATTGAACACAAGAGTGAACAAAGGAATTATTTCTGAATATAATATGATTTCTGAGTTCTGATGTAATACAAATATGCAGAGTACAATTTATAGTAGCAGCATAATTTTCTAGAATAAAATTTTCTAGATGATTATTAAGTTCACGAGCCTAGTAGAATTTTCAAGATGGTTATTAATTTCAAGTACATATTCAAGAACCTTCTAATACATGATTTATCTTAACAATTCTAGTACTTTCATGATGCCTTCACAATCTTTCTAGAACCTTCCAGAAGTTTGCACAATATTTTAACACTCCCCCTTTGTGTGAACTTCGGGTACTAAAACAAGTTGGGCTCTAAGAAACTCAAACTTCGCCTTAGGTAAAGCTTGCGTAAATATATCAGCAAGTTGTTCATTGGTATCCACTTTGATAAGATCAATCTCATTTGTCAGCACTTTCTCTCGTATGAAATGATAGTGAACTTCGATGTGCTTAGTTCTTGCGTGAAATACTAGATTTGAAGCTAGACGAATCAAACTCATATTATCACAATATAGCTCCACTGCTTCCATTTTAGAATGAGAAATGTCCTTGAGCAGTCTTATTAACCATATACACTCTAGTGCGGCAAGTGTCGCAACATTATATTATGCCTCTGCACTTGATAAAACAACAGTAGCTTGCTTCTTACTGCACTATGAGATTACAGCTGAACCTAGATCAAAAGTATATCCGAAAGTAGATCTTCTTGATGACGGATCACCTGCCCAATCTGTATCGGAGAATCCACTAAGTAAAATCGATGCACTTCGTATATACATCAGCCCGTAGTTCATTATACTCTTAAGATAATGAAGTATCCTATTAGCTGCATCCAAATATGGCTTCCTTGGCTTTTGCATAAACTGACTAATAACTCTAACCGAAAAAGAAAAATCGGGCCTTGTAACTGTCAAATATATTAAGCTTCTAACCAAAGTGCGATATGTCTTTACATTTTTTAGCTCTTTCCCAATATTAGCTTTCAACTTCAGATTTTGCTCCATTGGAGTAGGTGCTGGTCTGTAATTAATCATCTTGAATTTCTCAAGGATCTTTTTAGCATATTGACCTTGAGAAATAAGGATACCTTCCTAGAACCTTGATATCTCCAATCCAAGAAAGTGCTTTAGTTCTCCCAAGTTTTTCATCTCAAACCGAATAGCGAGTTCATCTTTCAATTGAATTATTTCTTGCTCATCGTTACCGGTTATAATCATGTCATCGATATATAATAACACAAGAACGTGCACCTTGGAATCTTTCTTTATGAATAAACTTGCATCGACACTTGAAGAAACATATCCATAAAATGAGAGGTATTGAGCAATTTTTCCAAACCAGGTCGCGGTACTTGTTTAAGCCCATAAAGAGCTTTCTTGAGTCGACAAACATAACCTGGAAAATTCTTTGATTAAAATCCCCAAGGCTGCTCCATGTAAATTTCTTTATCAGTGTCTCCATAAAGAAATGCGTTCTTCACATCTAGTTGCCAAAGTTCTCATCCTTTTGAGGAAGCCATAGATAAAGTAGCTCGAACGGATGTCATCTTTGCTACTAGATTGAAAGTTTCCTCATAGTCCAGCCCGTATTTTTGGGAGAAACCATGAGCTACAAGCCTCGCTTTATATCGATCTACACTTCCATCGGATTTACGTTTGACTTTGTAAACCCATTTGCAAGAAATTGGTTTAACTCCTTCAGGTTTGGGAACTAGATCCCATGTCTCATTCTTATAAAGTGTTGATATTTCTTCCTCCATAACAGCTTCCCAGTTCTGATTGCCTTTTGCATATTGATATGTTGATGGTTCAGATTCATCAACCGGGCCAGCAAAAAAACATTCCGTAATCTTATCATATTCAGCTCTAATAGTGTAGTCGGTGTATCTTTCATTCCTCTTCCGTGTTCTTTGTGATCTTCGAGGCGGATGATCACTTCCATGAGTTTCATTATTTTCTTCATGAGTTGCTTCACTTTCACTTTCAGAATCACCGTGAGACATATTTGTAGCTGAAGGAGTTTATTTGTCATGTGCATCTTCATTCTCATCGTTTGACGGATCTGCAAGCTTTGTTAGTATAGGTTGTACATAGTAAGACGATGTTTCATCAAAGACAACATCTCTTGATGTCACAAACTTAAGTGTTTTGGGGTCCATGCATCGCCACCCTTTTCTATTAGGATCGTAGCCCACAAAGACAGATTTTCTTGCCCTTGCATCCATTTTAGCACGCAGCTGATCAGAAACATGAACATAGCATGTAGAGCCAAAGACTATGAAATATGAAACCGAGGGCTTCTCCTTGTAGAGAAGTTCGTAAGGAGTTTTCATGTTGATAACATTTGAGGGTAAACGATTTATCACATGACAAGCACACCTCATGGCTTTTGCCCATAATTCTTGAGGAAGACTTTTTGCATGTATCCAACTTCTAATCACCTCTTGTACATGCCTTAATTTCCATTCAGCAACTCCATTTTGCTGCGATGTTCGTGGACATGTAAATTGTCTTCTTATTCCATGCCTTTCATAGAAATCAGCAAACTCGTTTGATGTAAATTCCCCTCCATTATCGGTCCGCAAGCACCTGATCCTTCTTCGAAGCTGCCCCTCAACCTTCCTCTTAAATTGCTTGAAGATTTAGAAAGTTTCAGACTTCTCCTTCATGAAGAAAACCCATGAAAATCTCGTATATTCATCAACAATTACAAGCATATAGTGAAGTCCACTATAACTTACTGCATTGCTTGTTAATAAATCAGAATGAATTAGCTGTAAAGGAATCGTACTTCTTATTGAAGATTTTTCGAACGGAAGACGACGTTCTTTGCCATATTAGCATCCTTCACAAACAAATTCACGATTAAAGCTTCCCACATTAGGCAACCCATTGATAATGTTATTGGCTGAAATATTTTTCAGCTTCTCATAGCTTACATGTGTCAAACGAGCATGTCACAAAGATGCTTTATCTTGTTGGCTTGTTTTCTCCACAAAAGCTTTATTTGCCGACAAAACATATAGAGATTTGACTCTCTTTCCTTTTAGCACCGTGTCAACATCAATGTTTTTGATATTTTCCAGAATTTTGAAATCATTTGGACCAAATAACACATATCGACCAGAATTTGCTAATTGGGAAACATAAATCAGATTTTTTGTCATACCTGGAACATGGTATACACTGGTCAGATTTACTAGTCCTTGCATTTCCTTAACCTTTACATTTCCTTCCCTTTCAACTGGATGAATGGATTTGTCTGCTGTCACGATTGCTTTATTTCCGACGTATTCCTTTTGCTGTGAAAGTAAAGAAATATTACCTGTTAAATGATGAGAGCAGCCTGAATCTATTATCCAATCTTTTGAATAATCGATAGTTGTAAAACCTTCTTCTACATTGCCTTTATCAAGAGAAGTTAAGGCTGATTCTTATATAAAGTTCTTCAAATTCGTCATCTCGGTTGAAAGACAAGTTCCCCAATTATCTGAACGTTCCTCGTTTTGAGAAACACTTGCGTTTCCTTCTACAAATCTTAATCTGCAGAACTTTTTTATATGTCCAGGTTTACTACACCTATTACATATTATTTTTTTCCTGGCCTCATATTGCGAATTGTCAAAATTCCTCTCATTTTGATTGAAGTTCTTCCTCGGCCAGCTTCTGCGCTCATTTGAATCTTTGAGTTTTCATTGCTCCTCACTGTTGGAACTCCTTTTCCAATCAGCTACTCCTTTGGGATTATTTACCTTCCAACTCTTGTAATTATAAGTATGATGCCTTTGTTTTCTAGCGAACAATACTTCATCATTGTCTGAAATTGAAGATTTCGCCATCTGCATTACCAAGGCTTCTTGATTGGTTAGCAGATTCTCCAATTCGACGATGTTACCTAGGTTGATTTGCCCATACTTGAATCGAAGTCAAAAACGGGGTGTACTCTTTCTTTATGCCAAGAATAATATATCTTCGCATTCGGGCTTCTTTGATAGGCTCACCTGGATCAAGTTCAGAAATTTCAGCACATACATTCTTCACTTTTTGAAAATATTGAGCAATCATCATGCTCCCTTGAGTTGTATTTGCCAATTCGTTCTCCAAAAATTGAAGTCTGGCCGTGTTCTTCTTTGTAAAAAACTTCTCCAATGTTTCCCAAAAGTCTTTTGAAAACTCTTTATCTCGAATATGATCAATTAGATCTTTGTGAATAGAGCCTCGTAATACAAACAAGGCTTCCCTGCATTTAATCTTCCACTTTCTTCTTGCTTCAGAATTTTCCGGTGTATCAGAAGGTAAATCCGTATCACCTCCATCAACGATATCCCAAAGATCTTGTCCTTAGAGATACGCCTTCATGCATATCCTCCAATATTGATAATTGTTGTGTGTTAGTTTCTCCATTCCAAACTGATTCAATGCTCCAACATTGATATCCATCTCCTGGAATACAATCACCAGCTACAACAACAGAATTTATGTCTTAAACTAATTTTCTACCTGCCTTTTCGCTAGCAGCCTCCACTGAACACATCAGCTGATTCAACAGCTCTGATCCAGAGTTGAGAGAATTAATGGACACTCTCCTAACTGTAGCTAGAATCACTAACTACAGGCCCAAGATCGGACTTAACGAACTAGGCAGAAAATACTCAGAAAACACACACACTGCTATTGAACACAAGAGAGAACAAAGGAATTATTTCTGAATATAATCTGATTTCTGAGTTCTGATGTAATACAAATATGCAGAGTACAATTTATAGTAGCAGTATAATTTTTTAGAATAAATTTTTCTAGATGATTATTAAGTGCACGAGCCTAGTAGAATTTTCAAGATGGTTATTAATTTTAAGTACATATTCAAGAACCTTCTAATACATGATTTATCTTAACAATTCTAGTACTTTCATGATGCCTTCACAATCTTTCTAGAACCTTCTAGAAGTTTGCAGAATATTTAAACACTCCCCCTTTGTGTGAACTTCAGGTACTAAACCAAGTTGGGCTCTAAGAAACTCAAACTTCGCCTTAGGTAAAGCCTGCGTAAATATATCAACAAGTTGTTCATTGGTATCCACTTTGATAAGATCAATCTCATTTTTCAGCACTTTCTCTCGTATGAAATGATAGTGAACTTCGATGTGCTTAGTTCTTGCGTGAAATACTGGATTTGAAGCTAGACGAATAAAACTCATATTATCACAATATAGCCCTGCTGCTTCCATTTTAGAATGAGAAATATCCTTGGGCAATCTTATTAACCATATACACTCTGGTGCGGCAAGTGTCGCAACATTATATTCTGCCTCTGCATTTGATAAAACAACAGTAGCTTGCTTCTTGCTGCACTATGAGATTACAGCTGAACCTAAATCAAAAGTATATCCGAAAGTAGATCTTCTTGATGACGGATCACCTGCCCAATCTGCATCGGAGAATCCACTAAGTAAAATCGATGCACTTCGTATATACATCAGCCCGTAGTTCATTATACTCTTAAGATAATGAAGTATCCTATTAGCTGCATCCAAATGTGGCTTCCTTGGCTTTTGCATAAACTGACTAATAACTCTAACCGAAAAAGAAAAATCGGGCCTTGTAACTGTCAAATATATTAAGCTTCTAACCAAAGTGCGATATGTCTTTACATTTTTTAGCTCTTTCCCAATATTAGCTTTCAACTTCAGATTTTGCTCCATTGGAGTAGGTGCTGGTCTGCAATTAATCATCTTGAATTTCTCAAGGATCTTTTTAGCATATTGACCTTGAGAAACAAGGATACCTTCCTTGCACCTTGATATCTCCAATCCAAGAAAGTGCTTTAGTTCTCCCAAGTTTTTCATCTCAAACCGAATAGCGAGTTCATCTTTCAATTGAATTATTTCTTGCTCATCGTTACCGGTTATAATCATGTCATCGATATATAATAACACAAGAACGTGCACCTTGGAATCTTTCTTTATGAATAAACTTGCATCGACACTTGAAGAAACATATCCACAAAATGAGAGGTATTGAGCAATTTTTCCAAACCAGGCCGCGGTACTTGTTTAAGCCCATAAAGAGCTTTCTTGAGTCGACAAACATAACCTGGAAAATTCTTTGATTTAAATCCCGAAGGCTGCTCCATGTAAATTTCTCTATCAATGTCTTCATAAAGAAATGCGTTCTTCACATCTAGTTTCCAAAGTTTCCATCCTTTTAAGGAAGCCATAGATAAAGTAGCTCGAACGGATGTCATCTTTGCTACTAGATTGAAAGTTTCCTCATAGTCCAGCCCATATTTTTGGGAGGAACCATGAGCTACAAGCCTCGCTTTATATCGATATACACTTCCATCGGATTTACGTTTGACTTTGTAAACCAATTTGCAAGAAATTGGTTTAACTCCTTCAGGTTTGGGAACTAGATCCTATGTCTCATTCTTATAAAGTGTTGATATTTTTTCCTCCATAACAGCTTCCCAATTCTGATTACCTTTTGCATATTCATATGTTGATGGTTCAGACTCATCAACCGGGCCAGCAAAACAACATTCCGTAATCTTATCATATTCAGCTCTAATAGTGTAGTTGATATATCTTTCATTCCTCTTCCGTGTTTTTTGTGATCTTCGAGGCGGATGATCGCTTCCATGAGTTTCATTATTTTCTTCATGAGTTACTTCACTTTCACTTTCAGAATCACCGTGAGACATATTTGTAGCTGAAGGAGTTTCTTTGTCATGTGCATCTTCATTCTCATCGTTTGACGGATCTGCAAGCTTTGTTAGTATAGGTTGTACATAGTAAGACGATGTTTCATCAAAGACAACATCTCTTGATGTCACAAACTTAAGTGTTTTGGGGTCCATGCATCGCCACCCTTTTCTATTTGGATCGTAGCCCACAAAGACAGATTTTCTTGCCCTTGCATCCATTTTAGCACGCAGCTGATCAGAAACATGAACATAGCATGTAGAGCCAAAGACTATGAAATATGAAACCGAGGGCTTCTCCTTGTAGAGAAGTTCGTAAGGAGTTTTCATGTTGATAACATTTGAGGGTAAACGATTTATCACATGACAAGCACACCTCATGGCTTTTGCCCATAATTCTTGAGGAAGACTTTTTGCATGTATCCAACTTCTAATCACCTCTTGTACATGCCTTAATTTTCGTTCAGCAATTCCATTTTTCTATGATGTTTGTGGACATGTAAATTGTCTTCTTATTCCATGCCTTTCATAGAAATCAGCAAACTCGTTTGATATAAATTCCCCTCCATTATCGGTCCGCAAGCACCTGATCCTTCTTCGAAGCTCCCCCTCAACCTTCCTCTTAAATTGCTTGAAGATTTAGAAAGTTTCAGACTTCTCCTTCATGAAGAAAACCCATGAAAATCTCGTATATTCATCAACAATTACAAGCATATAGTGAAGTCCACTATAACTTACTGCATTGCTTGTTAATAAATCAGAATGAATTAGCTGCAAAGGAATCATACTTCTTATTGAAGATTTTTCGAACGGAAGACAACGTTCTTTGCCATATTGGCATCCTTCACAAACAAATTCACGATTAAAGCTTCCCACATTAGGCAACCCATTGATAATGTTATTGGATGAAATATTTTTCAGCTTCTCATAACTTACATGTGTCAAACGAGCATGCCAAAAAGATGCTTTATCTTGTTGGCTTGTTTTCTCCACAAAAGCTTCATTTGCCGACAAAACATATAGAGATTTGACTCTCTTTCCTTTTAGCACCGTGTTAACATCAATGTTTTTTATATTTTCCCGAATTTTGAAATCATTTGGACCAAATAACACATATCGACCAGAATTTGCTAATTGGGAAACATAAATCAGATTTTTTGTCAAACCTGGAACATGGTATACACTGGTCAGATTTACTGGTCCTTGCATTTCCTTAACCTTTACATTTCCTTCCCATTCAACTGGATGAATGGAGTTGTCTGCTGTCACGATTGCTTTATTTCCGACGTATTCCTTTTGCTGTGAAAGTAAAGAAATATTACCTGTTAAATGATGAGAGCAGCCTGAATCTATTATCCAATCTTTTGAATAATCGATAGTTGCAAAACCTTCTTCTACATTGCCTTTATCAAGAGAAGTTAAGGCTGATTCTTGTATAAAGTTCTTCAAATTCGTTGTAATAACCCCAATTTTTGGGAAATTTTTGAAACCCTTATGAATAGTGTTTTTGCTGAATGAGAAAACTTTTCATGCCACACTATGTAGGGGTTCTGATATGGATATTCTGAGATTTTATTAGTACTTTATATGGGATATAAGTGTATGTAAAGATCGTCAGAATCCAAATCCGAACACTTTGATTTTTCCCGGAAATACACTAGATACGGAAAGATTTGAGAAAAAGGTAACAGGATAAAAAGGATTTAAATTAAAGGATTATAGGAGAGGATCATAAAAGGAATATAATATATTGAGAAAGGTTAAGGGAACCTAAGTAATAAGATCCCGGGTATGATCCCTCAAACGATAAACGAAAACGAAAGTTAAGCGAACCGTATAACAGATCAGCGGTCATTAGGCAAACAATTAGGAAGTTAATCAAAGGGATTAGAGAGGATGATATCACCCAACCAATGAGAAGAGGACAAGGAGGGGAGGATGACATCATGAGGATGATGCAAGCATGACATAAGAGGGAAGGAAATGTGGTGGAATATTAACCATACAAAGTCAAGGCTACAAAGGGAATTAACCAAAAAACAAGACAAAAAGCAACCAACCAAGCAAAACAAATCACAAAACACCAAACCTTCCATTTCTTCATGAAGCTCTCGGCTTCTTTCTTAAGAATTGGGAAGTCCAAGCTCCTCCACTTGCCATTTTACAAGGTAATTATCCTAGCTTCTCCTAGTTAAGTTACATACTTCCTAGAAATCTTAGCTTCAAAATCCTTTCCTAGCATTTCCTATAAATCATTCAAGAAGATGGTGAATAGTACTTTCTTGAAATTAATTTTTGTGTTCTTGATTTCTTTGAAAGAACAAGCTTGTAGGAGGTTAGATTAAGGCTTCCATGGGCATTCCAAGGACCTTTCATGGATTAAAAGCTTCAAGGAAGGTATAACTCTTCATGGTCTTAGTTTTAAGTTTTGTTGTTTAGATTTCCTAATGTTTAGATGATGGGTTAGTGTAATGGGTGTGTAATCATGTTTAGAGCTTGTTATGAGTAGTTTAGTTGGTGAGAGGCATGATTATTGTGTGTTTAGAGATTGGTTGATTTTGTGATATTTTTGGAGTTGGAAATCTTGGTTATTAGTTAATGAACTTAAGTAAACTCTTAGTTCATAATTGAGAAATAAGTATGAATTGGTAATATTGAGTTGATTTGGGGCTGTTGTGGTGTAGTTTAATTGGAGGTTTGATTGGGTTGTGAATTGGAGTTGAAATTGTGGTTGATTGAATTGGTTTAAATTTGGGAAATCGTGTAAATATAGCCGTCGTAACGTCCGATTTCCTGTAGACTGTTTTTGTGCATAACATTAGGACCCGAGAACCCCCTGCTAGATTATCACCACTGCCATGTTTAGATAACTCATGTTACGAGCTTCGTTTTGATATGTAGTTCGTTCGATTCCGACGCACGGTTTAGGAGAAACGACCGTTTCAAGTAACGGCGTTTCGCGAACGAAACTTTTCCCCTCACCTTACTTTGAAACATAGGTTAAAGACCAAAAAGGGTTAATTAATGTATGAAACATTTATGGTAAGTGTGTTAGACAGTTGGTAAGACACTCGCGACGGAATCGCTTTAAAACTCATAAAGGTTAAATTATTAAAAATGGTGGAGCCGAGGGTACCCGAGTGACTTAAGCGAATCAGTGAGCGCAAAACAAGTGTTACAGTCTAAGTTAGTTAAAGTATAGATTTACAAGTGACTTTGGTTTAATTCCAACTTACTTGTTGCTTATAGGTTACCAGACTCGTCCCGAGCCATTCGTAACCCCCAGTCGCTCAGGCAAGTATTCTATCCGTTATACTGTTGTTGTGATGTATACACTTGTATATGCATTATCTTGCGATAGATGCATGTTGGTTATTTAGCAAATTCTTGCGATATATTGTAGCATGTGATATGGTATATATGCATGCCTGTTTCATATTCTTGAAGTATATATCTGTTGGTTCAGTTGATAATACCTATGCTAGAGGATAGCGGTATCTTGCATATACCCTTAGTATAGGGACCCAAAGGTGAAAATATTTTCTAAAACCGGGAGTCGAGGATCCCGAGTAGATTTTTGTATATATGGATATGGATATATATATATTTATATTTATATTTATATATATATATGGTTATAGTTTTCCAAACTATTAATCGAATAAGGTTTATTCGATAACTTTAACTTTATTTATTTATTTGAATATTATTTCGAATATTATTCGAGGGCTTATGACTCAGTTTATATTATTTAATGAATATTATTTGAATATTCATTTGAGGATCTATGACTCCGATTATTTGCTGAGATATATTCTTTATTTTATTAAAGAATAAGGTGTTAATAATCAAACTTATTTTCGATTATTCAAATAAAGATAATACTTTCATATAAGTATATCTTTGGTTATTTAATACTCGTTTCAAGTATAAGTTTTAATACTTCTACTTCAATTATTTTTATAAAGATTATTCTTTATGGGAATATTATTTAAATAATAATATTCAGTCATTTTCTAAATATTCTGGGGACTGATTTACTTCATTAAATCAGCTTTACTCCAAACACTCTTTAAAGTGTTTTCGAGTCTTCAAAATGATTTTTAAAGTCAGAGCGGATCCCAAAACTCATTTTTATATTTAAGATCTTCCTTTTTAAGGGGATTTAAATACTCGCTCAAAACCTGGGGAATCCGGCTCTGTGATGTATTTTATATTCGCAACGAGGTTGCAGTTTTGGTAAATGAATTGATTACTTGCCCAACGTTCGGGAAGTAAGCCCATCTAATTGAGTCGGCATAAGCGACAGGCCGGGGTACGGTCTATTATTGTGTAAGTGGCTGGGTGGCAGTCCATCAACGCGTGAGGGGCCGGGTAACGGTCTAGCGCGAGGTCCTAATGCGGCCAGGGTGATGACCGGTGAGGAATTCATCCATCTACAGTAGAAAAGGTTACTTATTGGTATCTTTGCCTGATCAGCAAGATATCTGGTTTATGCCAAAATTCTTTTCCTTTCCAAAATTCATTGAATGTTTCAAACTCTGTTCATACTTTACATAACAGAGGTTCCAGGAAATGTTTAAGAGATATATATATATGTGGATATATATATATCGGGACTAAATAAAGTATCTCATAACTTTATTTCATTCAATAATATTTCAAAGATTGAATCTATTCAAGTATTATCTTGTAGTCTCATCTATGTGATGAACTTTTGAAACTAATTATAACTTGAACGGTGATAGTTCAAGTAGTATTTGGAAAAGATATAAGTATATTGGAGTATCTTGTAACTCATCTTTTAAACTTATATCTAATTAATAATTGTCTTATGAATGACAAAGATTTTCAGAAAAACGTTGAAACAAGGTTAGATATATGAGATCACCTTGCAACGATATTTTTTTTATACAGTTATACACTGGGACTTTGTGTATATTATGCATGGAAGAGGACTTCCAATATTTTGAAAAGTATATATGTATATATACTAAATATTTTGCGACTTCATCGCATTAAGATATCAAACTTGGTTCATTTCTTTTGACCAAGACTTTCATGAGTATTATGAGTAGGCTCATATATTGTAAATCATTATAAATATTATTTTGGTGGGCTTGCTGCTCACCCTTGCTTTATTTCTTCATCACACAACAACAGTTAGGAAAGATGGCCAGACTCCAGCAGACCCAGCGCAAGCGCGTGGGAAGCGTCTCGCGTCTTCCCGTTGATGTTGTAGCTGCTATAGCTGCAGAGGTAGATCTATTGTAGATCAGACCATCTACTTTTGAGAATCAATTATGTATAATTATAACTTGTGGCAGATAATGGCAATTAACTGTAAATTTATCAAGTAATCATTTTGGGTTGTAATAACTTTTAAATTGTGGATTCAAAGACTTGTACTTATTTAAATTTCATCTCTGAGACTATAACGGGTTGTGGTGTGTGTTAGTGTGGGGTCACAGCATAAGGTTATTTATTATTAATTAAGTGAAGTGATATTGTGGAAAGAAAGACCGTGACGACCCGGATCCCCGACCCCGGATCTGGGGGTGTTACAGAAATGGTATCAGAGCTAAGTGTTATAAACCTCAGAGATGATGGGACGTTAAGATAATAAGTTCACTAAGATAATAAGAACTCTTGCCAAGTTCATAGTCGGACTACCTAACGTAGTACTGACAGTTAAAACCCTTATGGGAACCCTTATAAATGTAGCGATAGAAGCGTAGTTCGTTATCGTATAGAGTAGCGGGACTCCGAACCCTGAGGTTGAGGAGCAACAGCGCGATGATGTTTTATTACTAATTGGAGATCGGATTGTGGATCCGATAGAGTGTCCTAATGCAGGACCGGATGATGTTGATATTGAGGATGTAGCGGTTGAGGATGTTGTCCTAGAAGGGATAGTTGCTGAGAAGGATCCCATGGAGGATCCTGACAAGAATGAATAAAGGACCACTGATGAATTGATGACCATGGTTAGGTCGACTACCAGAGGTAGGATTGGTCGGTCACTACCAGAGGTTCGTTCAAGTTTGTAAAGACAGTAGCCCCTTTAACGCGGCTTACTCATAAGACTGAGAAGTTCGAATAGGCAGAGAAATGCGAGAACAAGTTTTAAGAACTGAAGCAAAGGTTGGTGACGGCCCCTATGTTGGCGTTGCCGGAGGGAAAAAGGAGATTTTGTGATTTGTAAGTGACGCTTCGCATAAGGAATTAGGGTGCTTCTTATATAGCACAGCAAGATAATCGCGTCTGCGTCAAGACAATTAAGGGAATTTAAAATTCGATATCCCCACCCATGAGCTTGGGCTCGTGGCAATAGTTTTGCCCTAAAGATTTGAGGCACTACTTGTATGGAGAGAAGTGTGAGATTCACAAACCATAGGAGCTCTAGTACATTCTTACGTAGAAAGAGCTCAACATACGCCAGAGGAGGCGGTTAGAGCTAATCAAGAATTATGATTGGGAGATTCTTTATCCTTCGGAGAAAGCCAATATGGTGGCTGATGCCCTTAGTAAAAAGGAGAGACTCAAGATGATAATGTCTTTTGGAGAGTTTATAAGAGATTTTGAGAAAATGGAAATAGTAGTGAAGGTAACCGGAGCCGGTACCGAAAAGCGGTTTGAGATAGCAATACAACCCGAATTATTGGAAAAGAATATATTGTGCCAGTAAAAGTGATGAATGAAGGCAGAGAGCCAACAAATAGATATGAGATTAATACCGAGAGAGATGATAAGGGAATAATGAGGTATTCCTATAGAATTTGGGTTCCAAATGTTTAAGAGCTTAAAGATGAAATCTTAGATGAAAGCTAGTTTGAGGAATAAGAGTTAGAGCAAACCCTGAACGTGATAGTCAAGGAGGTTGCCACCAAGACAAAAGGAACCCATAACATGATGAAGTGGAAAATGAGGATTTAAATTATGTAAGATGACCCCAATTATGGGGAGTAGGAAGAAATATTTAGACTGAGGAATCAAAAGTCGAGTAAGGAAAGGAGACCCGAGATGGTACCCCTATACGGCAATTCATGGACCTGTCTAAAGAGAACTTAGACTATTATCCCCAACCACCACCCTGAGGAGACAGTGCGGTGGGAAATTCTTTCATGACCTTTAAGTCGCTAAGCTCTCAGAGTTCCAAGGAACAAGCTGACCCAGTCGAGGCAAGAGCCTGGCTAAAGGAAATAGATGAATCATTTGAGACTCTAAATGATTGACAAACCACAAAAGACTGTTTTGTCACTTACCCTCCTAAGAGAGAGACCACCCGCTGGTGAAAGGCCAAGGAAGACACGGAGCAAGAGATTATAATAAACTGATTTAAGTTCAGTCAATTGTTTTCAGGAAAGTACTTCCCAAGGTTATGGAGATAGTGTAAAAGCTTAAGAGCCAGAACAAAGGCAGACGAGTATGATGAATTATGAATCTAAGTTGTAAAAGTTATCAAGATTCGTTCTGAAGACACGAATCCAGAATGACGAGATGTTTGAAATCAATGCTTATGTTGTGTTGGTTCATGAAATAACGATAAGAGAAAGGAATATAAAGGCAAGAGAGTTTGAGGAATGATAAGGGAGTTGGGTATGAGGAAACCCTAAAGACTCGTAGCAATAGACATAGAAAAGTATGTAATCGTCAGGATGAGGGTGATATACCATGAGTTAAATTGATGGTTGAAGGTATAAGAGATACATATATATTATCCCCTGTAAGTTGGGAGGATTCGAAGAAACCTTGAGATAGTTCGAAGGATAAACAATGAGACGCGGATAGACTAAAGAGACAAGAAAGTAAGAAATTAAGAAAATTGGATGAAGGAAGTGACCTTCAAGAATGTGAAGTGTAAGACCGGTGGCTTGATACCCAGGAAGGGAGACGCCAGGTATGAAAGATATCCCAACATTGAGATGACTGTTGAGATAAACAACAAAAGTAAATAAGGATTTATTAAGAAGAAGTTCACGTTGAACACGACCAATATCTTCCAGATCATCCATGTGATCATTACCAAATCAGGAAAGACAAGCAGATAACCGTTGTTATCTTTTGGAGGCCATATGGATTGACCTCAATTTGAATAAGGATGCTATTATGAAGTTAGGTATAGACTATCGAGGTGGGAATGATGAATATGATAATCTATCAAGGATATATGACTTGATTTATTCGTGGAAGGATGCAGGTTCCTTTTTAAGGTGGAATTAAGGATATAACATTGGTAACTTAAAATGAATCCTAGGGGAATGCATAAAGGTTGGCATTTCACCCTTAATAGGGATAGTATGAGTTTTGACAGTATGAATTGGAAAGGGTTAATGTAACAACAACCTTTAAGAATCAGTGGAGAAATTTTTCAGAAGTATATAGACAATGGTTCTAGTATTAGTAAATGGTATTTTGATATGCCCTGTATATAGGGAATACATGAGGAACGATTGAAGGATAACCTTAGAGATTTTATAAGGAAAAAGGTAATATTCAAAATTCTCAAGAATAGAAATGTGGATAAAGGAAATATGACGTAATTATAATGATGCCAAGTGGGGCACGTGTAAACCACGAGAAAGTATGGATCGAACCAGTAATGGTCGAAATTGTTCAGGGCAATTAGGACTAAAAAAAAAAAAAGAAGTTCTAAGTATGATTGAGAGTCAGTCTTGACAGTGATTAGCCTCTAAAGAATGAGGCAATAACTTATGGAAAAATGGTGATATTTTTTCCCATCTGATTTTAAGGAAAACATCTTCACTCAAGCAGTGATCGGAAATAAGGTAGAAAATTTATTGGGAGGTGGTTAAAATGACATTGACTGTAAGGAAATTTTACTATCAGGAAAGGCCAAAGAGGTGGCCGACACTTTAAAGGTAAGTGGATAATTATAGGCGCGTGTGCCAAAAGAATACAGTGATGATGGTTAAAACTGTGAAGGTTGTATTATGGTTTGGAAGATTGACATTCCTTCTGATGACTGTGCAATACCCAACCGTAATAGTAGTTGGTAAAGGTTTAATTCGTGTAATCGCCATAAACGGGCTATCTATCTTAGAAGGTCCTATCTTGAGAATAATCCAGGACCATGTTTCAAAAAGGACTAGATGAACCCTTGAGTTAATTCTTCTATTTAGGGCGTATGATTAAGAATGGTATTAACCTGCTATCGTTGCTTTGATTGAAACTCTTCTGCACTTTTATCTGCTTCATGTCATGAAAGTACGTCAGAGTTTGGAGTGTTCTTCATGAATTGTGATTGGTGATTATGTTACCTCCTTAGAAGAATTCGATACGATATGTATGGACTCCGTATGGTTAGCTATTAAGACTTCAAGGAAAATGAATGACTACAGTAGGTCAGTGGTGGACCATAGTAAGGCAGCAATGATTCTGCGAGTATTGAGCTGATTACAACCGTGAGAGTTGTATTGGAATGGGTGTTGAGATTGAGTACCCCTAATCGGGTCGTGGTAGTGTATAAGTTATCATTGATAGACTAATTAAGTAGAGTATCTACCTAGTGAATAATTATTCTTTCTTATCAATAGAGAGTCGTATTATTATACGAGGAAGGTTGCGGTGCGAGCATAGAATCCTAGTAACGATGATGTCTAGAATGAGATCCCAGATTCGATTTTCGATGTCGAGGGAGTTTCAAAGGTAATTGTGTATAAGCTCGAGGAAGAGCATGGGTCCATAGAATGATGGACGGGATAGCGAAAATATTTAGGCACGTGAAATGCGATGCTATAATACTTGATGTTGATATAAATACGTATATGTTTTGTTCTCCTATGACAAACCTCTATAGTTCAGAGGTAGATTCCAAGCCAGATATTTTGTGGCAGTATATTTTTTTTATATATATACAATTCTCTTCAGTTC
The DNA here is from genome assembly GCF_009905375.1 of Apium graveolens. Classification (NCBI taxonomy): domain Eukaryota; kingdom Viridiplantae; phylum Streptophyta; class Magnoliopsida; order Apiales; family Apiaceae; genus Apium; species Apium graveolens. The sequence goes on along the minus strand of NW_027417929.1, from coordinate 42,762 downwards.
GTTCTTTTCTCTTCTTTTCATTTCATGTAAGCTGAGAAGAACAACCCTTCCAGAAGGGGAGGTATTGCCGAATGACTATCTATCTTTGTGATAGAAGCCGAGTAGGATACCACATGTTGTTTAATTGCTTGTCAAGTACTAAAGGCTGGCCACCTTCTGTACTAACTATGCGATATAACAAGTGTTCATGATCATAGTGATCTCTCAAGAAATTCCTTTACTTCTATTTGATTGATCAAATTTTGGAAAATAGAAACAACTGAAAAAGGAGTAATAAAGTGGTGGTAGTATGCGGAATGGGAACACATTCATGATACTAAGGTTGACGTGGTTATTAAAAGGTTATAGAACGCTAACGAGCAAAAGTATAACCAGTATAATATTAGGAACGGAAGGTAGTAGTGATTACGAACTGGAAAAGAATGGGTATTGAGAAGCAGAAGCTCTAATGTTAAAAGCAATGATGAGAGTCTGTGCAATAGACTTGAAAGAATTTGGAATGATCACTTAATTCGGATTGAGTTATCTTACGACAATAGATCATATGTCATTATCGAGATGTCGCCTTATGAGATCATTGAGGGAAGACAATGTCGATCTCCCTTATGTTAGGATGAAGTTGTAGAGCGCAAGATGCTCGGACCCGCAGTAGTCCAAAGGACCAAGGATATGATAGATCTAATCAGAGGACGGCTGGTAGTAGCCCAAGATGGACATGATAAGTATGTTGATTTGACACGAAAGGATAAAGAGTATGAAATAGGGGACCTAGTAATGTTATAGGTATCCCTTGGAAAGGATTGATGAGGTTCGGAAAGAAAGGAAAGCTAAGTCTACAATTTGTTGGACCCTTGGATATATTAAGACGTTTGGGAAGTTAGCATATGAGCTAGCCCTAACCCCGAACATGTAGCAGGTCGTAACGTGTTTCACGTATCAATGTTAAGGAAGTGTAATTCAGATGCCAGATAAATAGAGGCATATGAGCGCATAGATATGCAACCCGACGTAACCTATATGGAGCAACCAGGAAGGGTTATAGAGTGAAAAGGAACAAGTGCTTAGGGGAAGGATTATCAAACTAGGCAGAGTTTGGTGGCAGGACCACAATGTGGGAAAATTGACTTGAGAGTTAGAAAGTGCAATATTAAGAAGGTATCCCTATTCATTTCTATCTGATTCCGGGACGGAATCCTTTTAAGGAGGGGAGACTGTAATAACCCCAATTTTTGGGAAATTTTTGAAACCCTTATGAATAATGTTTTTGCTGAATGAGAAAACTTTTCATGCCACACTATGTAGGGGTTCTGATATGGATATTCTGAGATTTTATTAGTACTTTATATGGGATATAAGTGTATGTAAAGATCGTCAGAATCCAAATCCGAACACTTTGATTTTTCCCGGAAATACACTAGATACGGAAAGATTTGAGAAAAAGGTAACAGGATAAAAAGGATTTAAATTAAAGGATTATAGGAGAGGATCATAAAAGGAATATAATATATTGAGAAAGGTTAAGGGAACCTAAGTAATAAGATCCCGGGTATGATCCCTCAAACGATAAACGAAAACGAAAGTTAAGCGAACCGTATAACAGATCAGCGGTCATTAGGCAAACAATTAGGAAGTTAATCAAAGGGATTAGAGAGGATGATGTCACCCAACCAATGAGAAGAGGACAAGGAGGGGAGGATGACATCATGAGGATGATGCAAGCATGACATAAGAGGGAAGGAAATGTGGTGGAATATTAACCACACAAAGTCAAGGCTACAAAGGGAATTAACCAAAAAACAAGACAAAAAGCAACCAACCAAGCAAAACAAATCACAAAACACCAAACCTTCCATTTCTTCATGAAGCTCTCGGCTTCTTTCTTAAGAATTGGGAAGTCCAAGCTCCTCCACTTGCCATTTTACAAGGTAATTATCCTAGCTTCTCCTAGTTAAGTTACATACTTCCTAGAAATCTTAGCTTCAAAATCCTTTCCTAGCATTTCCTATAAATCATTCAAGAAGATGGTGAATAGTACTTTCTTGAAATTAATTTTTGTGTTCTTGATTTCTTTGAAAGAACAAGCTTGTAGGAGGTTAGATTAAGGCTTCCATGGGCATTCCAAGGACCTTTCATGGATTAAAAGCTTCAAGGAAGGTATAACTCTTCATGGTCTTAGTTTTAAGTTTTGTTGTTTAGATTTCCTAATGTTTAGATGATGGGTTAGTGTAATGGGTGTGTAATCATGTTTAGAGCTTGTTATGAGTAGTTTAGTTGGTGAGAGGCATGATTATTGTGTGTTTAGAGATTGGTTGATTTTGTGATATTTTTGGAGTTGGAAATCTTGGTTATTAGTTAATGAACTTAAGTAAACTCTTAGTTCATAATTGAGAAATAAGTATGAATTGGTAATATTGAGTTGATTTGGGGCTGTTGTGGTGTAGTTTAATTGGAGGTTTGATTGGGTTGTGAATTGGAGTTGAAATTGTGGTTGATTGAATTGGTTTAAATTTGGGAAATCGTGTAAATATAGCCGTCGTAACGTCCGATTTCCTGTAGACTGTTTTTGTGCATAACATTAGGACCCGAGAACCCCCTGCTAGATTATCACCACTGCCATTTTTAGATAACTCATGTTACGAGCTTCGTTTTGATATGTAGTTCGTTCGATTCCGACGCACGGTTTAGGAGAAACGACCGTTTCAAGTAACGGCGTTTCGCGAACGAAACTTTTCCCCTCACCTTACTTTGAAACATAGGTAAAAGACCAAAAAGGGTTAATTAATGTATGAAACATTTATGGTAAGTGTGTTAGGCAGTTGGTAAGACACTCGCGAAGGAATCGCTTTAAAACTCGTAAAGGTTAAATTATTAAAAATGGTGGAGCCGAGGGTACCCGAGTGACTTAAGCGAATCAGTGAGCGCAAAACAAGCGTTAGAGTCTAAGTTAGTTAAAGTATAGATTTACAAGTGACTTTGGTTTAATTCCAACTTACTTGTTGCTTATAGGTTACCAGACTCGTCCCTAGCCATTCGTAACCCCCAGTCGCTCAGGCAAGTATTCTATCCGTTATACTGTTGTTGTGATGTATACACTTGTATATGCATTATCTTGCGATAGATGCATGTTGGTTATTTAGCAAATTCTTGCGATATATTGTAGCATGTGATATGGTATATATGCATGCCTGTTTCATATTCTTGAAGTATATATCTGTTGGTTAAGTTGATAATACCTATGCTAGAGGATAGCGGTATCTTGCATATACCCTTAGTATAGGGACCCAAAGGTGAAAATATTTTCTAAAACCGGGAGTCGAGGATCCCGAGTAGATTTTTGTATATATGGATATGGATATATATATATATTTATATTTATATTTATATATATATATGGTTATAGTTTTCCAAACTATTAATCGAATAAGGTTTATTCGATAACTTTAACTTTATTTATTTATTTGAATATTATTTCGAATATTATTCGAGGGCTTATGACTCAGTTTATATTATTTAATGAATATTATTTGAATATTCATTTGAGGATCTATGACTCCGATTATTTGCTGAGATATATTCTTTATTTTATTAAAGAATAAGGTGTTAATAATCAAACTTATTTTCGATTATTCAAATAAAGATAATACTTTCATATAAGTATATCTTTGGTTATTTAATACTCGTTTCAAGTATAAGTTTTAATACTTCTACTTCAATTATTTTTATAAAGATTATTCTTTATGGGAATATTATTTAAATAATAATATTCAGTCATTTTCTAAATATTCTGGGGACTGATTTACTTCATTAAATCAGCTTTACTCCAAACACTCTTTAAAGTGTTTTCGAGTCTTCAAAATGATTTTTAAAGTCAGAGCGGATCCCAAAACTCATTTTTATATTTAAGATCTTCCTTTTTAAGGGGATTTAAATACTCGCTCAAAACCTGGGGAATCCGGCTCTGTGATGTATTTTATATTCGCAACGAGGTTGCAGTTTTGGTAAATGAATTGATTACTTGCCCAACGTTCGGGAAGTAAGCCCATCTAATTGAGTCGGCATAAGCGACAGGCCGGGGTACGGTCTATTATTGTGTAAGTGGCTGGGTGGCAGTCCATCAACGCGTGAGGGGCCGGGTAACGGTCTAGCGCGAGGTCCTAATGCGGCCAGGGTGATGACCGGTGAGGAATTCATCCATCTACAGTAGAAAAGGTTACTTATTGGTATCTTTGCCTGATCAGCAAGATATCTGGTTTATGCCAAAATTCTTTTCCTTTCCAAAATTCATTGGATGTTTCAAACTCTGTTCATACTTTACATAACAGAGGTTCCAGGAAATGTTTAAGAGATATATATATGTGGATATATATATATATCGGGACTAAATAAAGTATCTCGTAACTTTATTTCATTCAATAATATTTCAAAGATTGAATCTATTCAAGTATTATCTTGTAGTCTCATCTATGTGATGAACTTTTGAAACTAATTATAACTTGAACGGTGATAGTTCAAGTAGTATTTGGAAAAGATATAAGTATATTGGAGTATCTTGTAACTCATCTTTTAAACTTATATCTAATTAATAATTGTCTTATGAATGACAAAGATTTTCAGAAAAACGTTGAAACAAGGTTAGATATATGAGATCACCTTGCAACGATATTTTTTTTATACAGTTATACACTGGGACTTTGTGTATATTATGCATGGAAGAGGACTTCCAATATTTTGAAAAGTATATATATATATATACTGAATATTTTGCGACTTCATCGCATTAAGATATCAAACTTGGTTCATTTCTTTTGACCAAGACTTTCATGAGTATTATGAGTAGGCTCATATATTGTAAATCATTATAAATATTATTTTGGTGGGCTTGCTGCTCACCCTTGCTTTATTTCTTCATCACACAACAACAGTTAGGAAAGATGGCCAGACTCCAGCAGACCCAGCGCAAGCGCGTGGGAAGCGTCTCGCGTCTTCCCGTTGATGTTGTAGCTGCTATAGCTGCAGAGGTAGATCTATTGTAGATCAGACCATCTACTTTTGAGAATCAATTATGTATAATTATAACTTGTGGCAGATAATGGCAATTAACTGTAAATTTATCAAGTAATCATTTTGGGTTGTAATAACTTTTAAATTGTGGATTCAAAGACTTGTACTTATTTAAATTTCATCTCTGAGACTATAACGGGTTGTGGTGTGTGTTAGTGTGGGGTCACAGCATAAGGTTATTTATTATTAATTAAGTGAAGTGATATTGTGGAAAGAAAGACCGTGACGACCCGGATCCCCGACCCCGGATCTGGGGGTGTTACATTCGTCGTCTCGGTTGAAAGACAAGTTCCCCAATTATCTGAACGTTCCTCGTTTTGAGAAACACTTGCGTTTCCTTCTATAAATCTTAATCTACAGAACTTTTTTATATGTCCAGGTTTACTACACCTATTACATATTATTTTTTTCCTGGCCTCATATTGCGAATTGTCAAAATTCCTCTCCTTTTGATTAAAGTTCTTCCCCGGCCAGCTTCTGCGCTCATTTGAATCCTTGAGTTTTCATTGCTCCTCACTGTTGGAACTCCTTTTCCAATCAGCTACTCCTTTGGGATTATTTACCTTCCAACTCTTGTAATTATAAGTATGATGCCTTTATTTTCTAGCGAACAATACTTCATCATTGTCTGAAATTGAAGATTTCGTCATCTGCATTACCAAGGCTTCTTGATTGGTTAGCAGATTCTCTAATTCGACGATGCTACCTAGGTTGATTTGCCCATCCTTGAATCGAAGTCAAGAACGGGGTGTACTCTTTCTTCATGCCAAGAATAATATATCTTCACATTCGGGCTTCTTTGATAGGCTCACCTGGATCAAGTTCAGAAATTTCAGCACATACATTCTTCACTTTCTGAAAATATTGAGCAATCGTCATGCTCCCTTGAGTTGTATTTGCCAATTCGTTCTCCAAAAATTGAATTCTGGCCGTGTTCTTCTTTGTAAAAAACTTCTCCAATGTTTCCCAAAAGTCTTTTGAAGACTCTTTATCTCGAATATGATCAATTAGATCTTTGTGAATAGAGCCTCGTAATACAAACAAGGCTTCCCCACATTTAATCTTCCACTTTCTTCTTGCTTCTGAATTTTCCGGTGTATCAGAAGGTAAATCCGTATCACCTCCATCAACGATATCCTAAAGATCTTGCCCTTGGAGATACGCCTTCATGCATATCCTCCAATATTGATAATTGTTGTGTGTTAGTTTCTCCATTCCAAACTGATTCAATACTCCAACATTGATATCCATCTCCTGGAATACAATCACCAGCTACAACAACAGAATTTATGTCTTAAACTAATTTTCTACCTGCCTTTTTGCTAGCAGCCTCCACTGAACACATCAGCTGATTCAACAGCTCTGATCCAGAGTTGAGAGAATTAATGGACACTCTCCTAACTGTAGCTAGAATCACTAACTACAGGCCCAAGATCGGACTTAACGAACTAGACAGAAAATACTCAGAAAACACATACACACACACACTGCTGTTGAACACAAGAGATAACAAGGGAATTATTTCTAAATATAATCTGATTTCTGAGTTCTGATGTAATACAAATCTGCAGAGTACAATTTATAGTAGCAACATAATTTTCTAGATGATTATTAAGTGCATGAGCCTAGTAGAATATTCTAGATGGTTATTAATTTTAAGTACATATTCAAGAACCTTCTAATACATGATTTATCTTAACAAATATAGTACTTTCATGATGCCTTAACAATCTTTCTAGAATCTTCCAAAAGTTTGCACAATATTTCAACACGGACCTCTTGAATTGTTCGTAGCTGTAATCTCAGAGCACTTCGCTACAATGGGACCGCCGATGACAGCACAACAATTAGATCTGATTGAAGAGATGATGATGATGATGGTGGTGGAATCAATTTCGGAGATAGTGTCTAAGGCAATAGATAGAGTAGCACAAGCGATGCGTCGTTCGCTTTCGGAGATGATTAGGAAGATTGATAAAGTGGGTGAAAAGGATTCTCTGTCAAGGGAGTTATCCTCAAATAAGGTAAATCAATTATTGAATACTCCAACTCATATCTCATATTTTGATAACTGGATAATTTGAATAGACTAGAGAAACCAATGAATGGTAAGTGTAAGTATTCAAAAAATCACAATTGGAACAATTAACAAAGTATGACGGTGAAATGTCCGATGATCCTCGTGAGATAGTGCACGTGATTGAAGCTTTGATATCATCTTCAACCGTCTTACTCATTGTGATATGCAAAAAGAAGATAAAAATATTTATTCAACAACTTGTCAAGTACGATATGATTATAGTTTAAAAGCTACATGAAAATGAGTTTGGTCAGGTTTTGGTAGAGAGTCGAAAGCCAGAATTAGATCATAATAAGTTAGTCAGCGAATGTTCTCTATTAAATGTCAAAGTGAAATGCTCTTGTAGTAATGGTTCTGCTTGCAAGTATTTTTGTTTAGGTTCGAGACATAATCTGTTTGATACAATTTCTAAGAAAACTTTGGCAGTTGGGATTGTTAGATATAATTTGGGAAATTCTATTGAGCAATTATTGATAGGTGGGTGAATGCGATGTTTTTAGGTGAATATATCCGTGAGTTGCTTATTAAAGGATGGCGGGTTCATACAAGTGGTTAGGAGGTCAGTTAAAAATTTGGCAGTTGGGATTGTTAAACATAATTTGGGTAGTTCTATTGAGCAAATTATTGATAGGTGGGTGAATGCGATACTTTTTGGTGAATATATCTGTGAGTTGCTTATTAAAGGATGGCGGGTTCATACAAATTGGCACAATTAGCAAAGTATTGTATGGTCGAGATCCTCCTATGGTTACTCGGCTAGGCAACGGTCATTCTCATGTGGACATGGACAATGTTGAAGCTACATTTCTGGAACGGGATGCAGCGTTCGAAGATTTGCACATGAATCTGCTTAAAGCTCAGCAAATTATGAAGGTCAACGCTGATAAAAAATGTCATGATGATCATTTCAACATTGGGTGGCAAGCTTATGTGAAACTTTAGCCTTATTGCCAACAAACATTGGCTAGGCGACGTTATGAGAAATTAGATGCAAAGTTTTATGGCCCTTTTGAAGTGCTGGAATGCATTGGGCATGTTGCATATAGATTAAATCTTCTTGAAACAAGTAAAGTACATCATATTTTCCACATTCCCAGCTGAAAAGAGCAACACCTATTATGATGCCAAAACAAGTAGCACCTGAGTTGAAATTAGTTGCAAAACCAGAAACAAATATATTCAACGACATGAATCAATGCATGGATAAGTGGCATGGAAATTACATGTAATGTGATCTGTATAATGTCTATTTCAAACTAGTCCTTAGCCAATCTCTAACGAGATTGATCCCAATTTTCTCAACTCAATGTTAAACCACAATAAGAAAATTGAACAAAAGTAGAGTGACATTTAATAAAATTCCATCAACTGTATTCTGCAGAACATAAACAACTCAATATTTATTATATAAAATACCAAAATACAAACTCCCACTAAACCAAAGTATCACATAAGGTAACACCCATATGAGCAGTATGCTCGTGAAAGACCTTAGGTGTTAATGCCTTAGTGAGCGGATCCACAATCATGGAGTTAGTGCCAATGTGTTCTATCGAAATTTGTCCACTCTGAATCTTTTCTTTAACAACTAGGAACTTAATATCTATATATTTTGCATATGTAGTGCTCCTATTATTGTTTGAATACTCCACTGCTGATTTATTATCACAAAATATCTTTAATGGTCTTTCAACACCATCAAGGATACGCAAACCAGTGACAAAGTTTCACAACCATAAAGCTTGATTGGATGCCACAAAACATGCTATATATTCTGCAACCATGGTGGATGAAGTTATGAGCGTCTGTTTGGCAGACCTCCATGAAATCGCTCCACCAGCCAGTAGATAAACATAGCCCGAAGTAGATTTTCTTTCATCTTTGCTTCCTCCAAAGTCAGAATCTGAATATCCAATGATTTCTAGATGATTGATTTCCTGTATGTGAGCATATAGTCTTTTGTTTTCTTCAAATATCGTAAGACTCGTTTCACTGCTTTCCATTGCTCCATTCCCGGATTACTCAAATATCTTCCCAATATTCCAACAATGAATGCTATGTTAGGACGAGTATAAACTTGAGCATACATTAGGCTTCCCACTGCCGATGCATATGGTATCCTTTGCATTTCCCTTATCTCAAGTTCATTCTTGGGACACTATTTGAGACTAAATTTGTCTCCCTTAGACATGGGTGTATCCATTGGTGAACAATCTTTCATGCCATACCTTTCCAGGATCTTTTCGATATAGCTCTTTTGTGACAATCCAAGAATACCTCGAGAGCGATCTCGATGTATCTGAATTCCTAATACAAAAGAGGCGTTACCAAGATCCTTCATCTCAAATTGATTAGCGAGAAATTTCTTGGTATCGTGCAATTAGCCTATATCATTAGTAGCAAATAAGATGTCGTCAACGTATAAGAGAAGAAAGATTGTTATTTCTAGAGAACTAACAATGAGATTTACAGAAGGGGGGTTGAATGTAAATCTCAAAACTTTTTCAAGTTTTGAGCAGTTTATAAAGACTGTGTGTTCAAGATGAACAAGTGTGTGAATTGCTTTAAGCTGATACAGACAGATATATATTCAAACACAAATGTAAAGAACACAATAAACCTTTAAAAACTTTTCTGGTGGATTTGTTGTTCCACCAGAGATGGTATTTCAGAAATTCTGTGATCTAAGAATTTGATCACAGCTGCATCCTAGTACAAACTAGATAATTTTTCTCTCAAGATTTTTCTAAACAGCTCTGGAAAAATTCTTCTCTAATTACTAGCTACTACTTGGTTTTTATATTACCAAGTTTACAAGTGAAGATAATAAAATAATAAAGTAAGATCTCCACTTGTTTCTTCTCCAGTTCACTCCAGTACTTTGTTGACTTAATGTCTCTTTATACTAGAGTAGAACGGCTGCTTTTTTTGATGTTCCTGAAATTAGGCTGCCACATTTCAGTTATCTCTGTTCACCCACGTGCCTCTGTTTGTAGGTACAACTACCACTTATCAATGGTTAATCAACAGAACATCCGTTGAAGCTTTCATCCGTTGATGCACTCATCCGTTGAAGGATGTTATCCGTTGAAGCTTTAGAGACATCCGTTGAAGCTTAGCTTCTCATCCGTTGAAGGTCTTTAAGTCATCCGTTGATACCACTTCATTTATACAAAATTACAAGGCATGAAATATTTACAATTGGCCTTCCTATCTGCATATCTTCTAGTAGTCAACATGACTCATAGTTTCTCTCAACTTCTAAGAATTACATCTTAAATACAGAGACTGAAATATGCTACAACACTAGACTTATTTCTAAGTAAAGCTACACCATCAACGGATAGCCAAAGTGGTCTTATCCGTTGAGGCTACAGACACTGAATTTCTACTTAAGTGTTTTGTTAAACATATCATCAAACTAATGCACATATATTCCTAACAATCTCCCCCTATTTATGTCTATAAGAATTGTAGGCATAAATTCAGGGTTAACTTGATGATAACAAAACACTTATCAGATATATGAATTGAAACTAAGTAGAAATTTGAAAATGCTGCAAAAATGTATGTACTAGGAGGAAATTGAAGATTTACAGTATTTCCAAGGATACTCCTTTAGCCTGAGCAAATCATCTTTTTCTTCTTTGTTCCCTGGTTTTCTTTCCTAGCCCTTTGTCATTTTCCTCAATTTGGAGTTGGAGTTGTCTGAAGAATTCAGCTTCATCTTCAACACTGATATCCAACTTAGATTGCATTTCCTTGAGAGTTTCATTGCTGGCAATCTTGAGTTGGTCTTCAAGTCTGAAAAATCTTCTGACTCCTTTATCATCTCTAAATTCCATCAACCAATGAGGTGATTTGTGAATTGTAATTCCCCTTTCTTGAATGAGTAAAGTCCTGGGTAAAGCATTGGGCTCCCTCCAAGTTTTCCTTATATTGGCAATCTTGTTGAGAATTTCAGTCTTGGCAGTTCTGGTAAAGCCAGAATCCTTTTGTATAGCTGAAAAGACTCTAATCAAGGTAGAGTAGCCTTCATTCAGAATCCTGTGGAGAGGCCATGTTCTTTCCCCAGCTCCTTTGTATCTGAACACTAATCTCTCTGGTAGCTGTCTGTAAGCAGCTATTCCTCTTACATCCTCCAGCTCATCCAGATAGAGTTCAATGTCTGAAATTTCTTTTATGTCACAGATGTGAACATAATCATCTTTAGAAATGGATGGCTTAGGCTTAGGCTTTTGTTTTTGAGTGAATTTCTTAGAGGTTATGGGAGGTGTAGATTTGGGTTTTCTTTTCTGTTTCTTTGGTAGTGGAAGAGTGGTTAGAAAGGTAGGCAATTTGATGGTGTCCCAATCAATAGGTTCCTCTTTTGGAATGATTGGTTCACCATGGATGTTTATAGTGGGATTAGCAACAAGAGGTTCAGGTATGGAAGGTAGTGGTTTAGATATAGATTTGGTTACTTCAGTATTATCTTCACTCCTTCTATGTGCCTTGGCCTTTCTTCTGTTTCCCTTCTGCCATTCCTCTCTTTCTTCCATACTCTCACCAAATATACTCCCAAAAACCTCATCTAGGTTTGCAATCTTGTCTTCACCCCTGACTTCAATTCCTTTCTCTTCTTCAACTTGACTTGACTTTAGCTGTTGTTCAAGCTTTGCTTGTGCTCTTTTGTCAGCCTTTAGTTGCTTGACTTCTTCCTTCTTGGCTATTGAGAATTTGGGATGTCCTTGCATCACACATATGCTCTTTCCCTCTCTAGAGATAATAGCCCTATTTCTCCTTACAGCCTCATCCATGGTCTCTTTGAGATAAGCAATACTCCTACCTAAAAGCTTGTTCTCATCAGCTTTTGGAGGAGGAAAGTCCACTTCTTTTAAAGGATTCTTTGTAGAGTCCTTATTGGATCTTTTATTGGGCTTGAGAATTATGGCTTGTAGTTCTTTGGAAGAAGCTTCTCCATCCTTATGTCTCCCTACTGGCTTGAGCTCCATGTTGATTGGTTCAATCTTTGTGCTATATTTCACAGATGTTGATTTATCTTGTATAGAGCCAAACAACAGTTGCAACCTTTCATCAATTCTCCTCCTTTGCTCTTTCACTTGAATTTCAGCTGCTGCTAGCTGAATCAAATCAATTCCATCAGGCTTTCCTTTGATTTGAATGATTGGAGAAGTAGTGATGGCAGGAACTAGCACTTTAGATATTTTGATTTTTGTAGATGGCTCTCCTTCCCCTTCCCTTTTACTCTCCCCCTTTTTGTTATCATCAAGGAGAGGGGTCAAGCCTTGTGCTTTTGCCAGTTGCATTAGGAGACTGGTTTGAGATTGTTGGTTGTGAAGAATGGTGGCCACAGAATCTTCAATAACTTGAACTCTGTCTTCCAACTTGGCCAGCCTTTTCTTAGTAACTGATTCCTTTTTCAATCTCAAAACCAAGTCCTGCAATGTACCATAGGGCATGACTGAATCCAATTTTTCAGAACTGTAGGATTTCAAGTCAGCAATATCCTTCCTGAGATCATCCATACTCAGATTCTGCTTTACTTGCTGCAACTTCATGAGATGCAGTGAGTCCAGGTGAGCTTGAAGGATAGCCTTGATACTTGCATGTGAAGTGTTCTGAATGGCCTGTTGAATAGTGTTGATTTGTTTGACTAAGGAGACATTGAATTCCCCTGATCTATACTCCTTTGTCAAAGCCCATTCAGGTAGATTTGGAATTGAACTAGGGCCTTCATCTCCCCCTAAGTTCATGCTTCCATCAAAAGAAACAGAGTCATCATCATCAGAATTTACTCCAAATTCCTCAGATGGCTCACCAGCTGTAGAAGGCATCTTGTTAATAGCAGCTTTATCCCTTTGAAGAGATTCTGTTGTGTGTACTAGATGTAGTGTCTTTTCTGCCTCCTCATTGCCCTGAGCAGCCAACATTTGATAGGCTGACACAGGATGAGTAAAAGTGTCAGCATCCAAGGAAATGTTATCAATTACAGCTTTGTAATGTTGCTGAAATTGTCTTTCCTTTTCAGCATCATCCACAATCATTGACTCACTAGCAATGGCTGGTTCCACCCTTATATCTACTGTACCTGCCTTTCTCTCTTTTTCTCTATTTTCTTGCATCAGGGGCTCCCCCTGGCTCACACAACTCACTCCCTCACCTTCACCTACTAAGGTGGTACTCCTCTCACTTACTTTTGCCATGCTGGAAGAAATAGCATGCATTTTTGAGCTCTCAATCTCTCCTTTTGCCTGGGAGCAACCCAGCCTCTCACTCAAATTTTCACTCCCTTCCCTCAATCCTAAGAGTGATTGCACAGTATTCATGTCTTCTACACTTGGAATTGATTCAGTTATGTGTGGAGAGACTATCAACGGATGTGGAATATCCGTTGAAGGTGAAACTGATGTTATCAACGGATAACTGCTGTTAAGCTTATCCGTTGAAGAGCAACCACTTGTCAACGGATGAGTGATATCCGTTGAAGAAGGAAAAGAAGTTGAAATTGAAAGTGATATAACTGTTGAATCTGTGTAGATTGATTTGAGATGTGGTGACACAGATCCTTCAATTATATCTGAAAGAATTTGCGGGTGATCCAACAAATCATCTAAGAGATGATGATCACCTGTATTTGAGTGGGGCTCCTCCCTGAGTTGTAAAGAGGGAGAATCAGGAATTGATGGGAATAACATATCCATATCCAGAGATGGTGATGAAGTGTTTGGTGATTGATGTGTGATTATTGTGAGAGAATGGGGCTGTGACTCCACATTTATTAGAGCCACATCAAACTGAGTTTGAGAAGGCATAGATACAGATGGATGTATCTGTGCAGTGTGTGCACCCTGTGTAGAAGATTGGGTTCTAGCCTTCTTTCTTCTAATAAAAGCTTTTGTTGGTGAGTGTTTGGCTTCAGTGTCCCTCCCTCGTTTGTTCTGTGTTCCTGGTTGGGAACTATTTTCAATAGTAACATCCTTTTGGGAGGATGCAACTAGGGATGTGCTAGATACCTTTTCAACCACCACAGCTTTTTGAGAAACTGTGGCTTGGCTAGCTTGGGAAGCACTTAACTCTCCTTCCTTATCCTGGGGGTTTCTTTGATGTTCACCCCTCCCCTCACCACTCACACCCTGTTCACTCCCCTCAGGGTTAATGGTTGGTGTTACAACTGTTGTCTTTTGAGAAACAACAGAGGTGGTTTTCTTTGTCTTTGATTTTGAAAGTTTAGTTTTGGTGACCTTGGTAGAAATCTGTTGGGGCATTGTCACAGATTTCATGGCCACACTAGAAGATAAAGAAATAGAGGGGTTGGAAGAAGTAGGAGTTGTAGAAGCAATTACCTCACCTACCTGAGGTGCATTCATGATTGGTAAATATACCAATGGCACACTGCTGTTGAGATCCATTCTCAATAAATCTGCAAGAACTCTTTTCTCTTGTGCCCAGCACTTGAGTTTATTATTCTCATTGATTATGACCAAACCTTCAGCAACATGGTTAGCCAATAACATAAAGAATCTAGCATAATAGATGTTATTAGGTCTATTAGCTTTGTTACCTAATCTAGTACCCAATTCTAGCATCACATAGTTGCTAAAGTTAAAATACCTATCAGAAACAAGCATATAGAGCATATTAACAAGAGATGAAGTTATGGCATCAAAATTACTAATTTTCCCAGAGAAAACCTTTATAAAGGCATCCCCAAGAAAACTCCATTCTTTCCTAAGGCCTTTTCTTCTAATACTCCCTAAACTAGCAGAGTTAAGAGAATAACCTATGGAATCTAACATGCTGGATACATCATTATCAGTGTGTGGTGTCATGGCATTGTTCTAAGGTAATTTAAAACATGCTTGTAAATCATCACAGTTAATACAGTGATTTTTACCTTTGAGAGTGAAGGAGATAGTCATATCTATGGAGTTGAACTCAGCAGTAGTCCAAATCTCCTCAACTACTTCACAGTAAATCGTTGGGGCTTCCAGCATTGCATAGCTAAGTTTACAGTTTTTGATGAAGTCCATCATTTTGTGATAGTCTGAATGGGCTTCATTCTTTTCTACCAAAGCTATGAAATTGTTCTTCTCATAGATGAACCCAGATTGAGACATAATTTTCACGACTGGTGCCATTGTTGTGAGTAGAAATTGCAGAGAATAACTTGAAGGTTTTGCAGAGAGAAAATGGTAAATGCTTGAAATTTTAAGAAAGCGTAAAGTAAAAATGAAAAATCAGAAGGGCTTATATGCTTTCAAAAAAAAAAAAAATTAGTAAAAGATTAATCAATAAGTATATGTTAGTGAATTTCAGCCGTTTAAGAATAAACTGTAAGTATTCTAACAACTACCTTTAAAACCAATACATACAGATGTATGTATGAGTATCAACGGTTAAGAAAATAGAATCAACGGCTGTGAAACACCTGAATCGACTGATGTGACATTTCAACGGATAAGGCAAATTGTCATCCGTTGAAAGGTACTTCAGTTTTATCCGTTGACGGATAAAAATTCCAGAAATGTATTTGTCTTTCAACGGATAATGAATATCCGTTGATAGAGCAATTTTGACTTTCAACGGATAGGAAACATCCGTTGATGGTATAAACTTTGTTAAGAGTCAAATTTGTTCTAGCAACTAATATATTTCAGGCTTCAATTCAAATTGCAATAAGGACATGAATTTTAAGAGTAATTAAGCATACCTAGCTCACTTACTAATCTTGTGAATGTTGATTCATCAAGTGGCTTGGTAAATATGTCTGTAATTTGTTGTTCACTTGGAACAAAATGTAGTTCCACTGTACCATTCATGACATGCTCCCTAATGAAGTGGTACTTGATATCAATGTGCTTGGTTCTTGAGTGCTGTACAGGATTCTCTGTTATGGCTATGGCACTTGTGTTGTCACAAAAGATAGGAATTCTATCAACATGAAGTCCATAGTCAAGGAGTTGATTTCTCATCCATAACACTTGAGAGCAGCAACTTCCAGCAGCAATGTATTCAGCCTCAGCTGTAGAAGTAGAGACTGAATTTTGCTTTTTGCTAAACCATGATACAAGCTTGTTTCCCAGGAATTGGCAGGAGCCTGTTGTACTTTTCCTGTCTATTTTGCAACCTGCATAGTCTGCATCTGAATAACCAATTAGATCAAAGCCAGATTCTCTAGGATACCAAATACCTAAATTTGGTGTACCCTTGAGATATCTGAAAATCCTTTTGATAGCTATTAAGTGAGACTCCCTAGGATCAGCTTGAAATCTAGCACACAGACATGTAGCAAACATTATATCTGGTCTGCTAGCAGTTAAATATAAAAGTGAACCAACCATGCCTCTATAACTTGTAATGTCCACAGACCTTTCAGTCTTATTTAATTCAAGTTTGGTGGCAGTGGCCATGGGAGTTTTTGCAGATGAACATTCCATTAAGTCAAACTTCTTTAAAAGATCATGAATATATTTAGTTTGACTAATGAAAATTCCATTACTAACTTGTTTAATTTGTAAACCAAGAAAATAGGTTAGTTCTCCCATAAGGCTCATTTCATAATTACTTTGCATTAGCTTAGCAAACTTTTTACAAAGTTTATCATCTTTAGAACCAAATATTATGTCGTCTACATAAATTTGAACAAGTATACTAGAGCCATTAACATTCCTAAAGAAGAGAGTTTTATCAACAATACCTCTAGTGAAGTGATTCTCCAAAAGAAATTTTGATAAGGTTTCATACCAGGCTCTAGGTGCTTGCTTCAGTCCATAGAGTGCTTTCAACAGATAATATACATAGTCTGGAAAATTTGGATCTTCAAATCCTGGAGGTTGACTTACATAGACTTCTTCCTCTAATTTCCCATTTAGAAATGCACTCTTGACATCCATTTGATAGACTTTGAAATTGGCATGAGCTGCATAGGCTAGAAAAATTCTGATGGCTTCAAGTCTTGCAACAGGAGCATATGTCTCATCAAAATCTATTCCCTCTTGCTGAGAATAGCCTTTAGCAACCAATCTGGCTTTATTCCTTATGATAATGCCATTTTCATCCATCTTGTACCCATTTTGTGTCAATAGGACTCTTGTTCTTTGGTTTGGGTACCAGCTTCCAAACTTGGTTTCTCTCAAATTGGTTTAGCTCTTCCTGCATAGCTAATATCCAATCTGGATCCAATAAGGCTTCTTCCACTTTCTTAGGTTCCTCCTGAGATAGAAAACTACTATACAGACATTCATCTTGAGTAGCTCTTCTTGTTTGCACTTTAGATGATGCATCACCAATGATCAGTTCAAAGGGATGATTCTTGGTCCATTTCCTTTGAAGTGGAAGATGTGCTCTAGATGAGGTGGCCTCAGTATTGTCATGATGTGAGACAGAGTGTTGACTAGTTGAAACTCCCCCTGAGTTGTTGGTCCTTTGCAGGGAACTTGGAGTTCTATCAACTGATGATGTAAATCGATTATCCGTTGATAAACTATGATCAACGGATGCTTCATTTAGTACTTCAACGGATGATACACCATGTCTTTCAACGGATACTGCATTGCCTCTATCAACGGATGCAGAATTCTGACTTTCAACGGATGCAGTATTTTGTGCATTATCCAAGGGCATGTTTTGAATCCCTTTTGAAGTGTTATCTCCATCAGTCTCTTCTTCACTATCATCACAATATATCTCAATGTTGTCAAATTTGAGTCTCTCATATTGTCCCTCATCTGTTAGTCCATCAATCTTTTTATCATCAAACACAACATGCACAGATTCCATAACAATGTTGGTTCTTAGATTGTAGACCCTATAAGATTTTCCAGCTGAATAACCAACAAATATCCCTTCATCAGCCTTTGCATCAAACTTCCCTTTATGGTCAGATTGATTCCTTAGTATAAAGCATTTACATCCAAAGACATGAAGAAAGTTTAGAGTTGGTTTTCTTCTCTTGAACAACTGATAAGGAGTCATGCCTTTAGCTTGATTGATCAAAGAGATATTTTGAGTGAAACAGGCACAATTAACAGCTTCAGCCCAGAAATATGTTGGTAACTTTGATTCTTCAAGCATTGTTCTGGCAGCCTCAATTAGAGATCTGTTCTTTCTTTCAACTACCCCATTTTGCTGAGGTGTTCTTGGAGCTGAGAACTCATGCATGATTCCATTTTCTTCACAGAACAGCCTCATTGATAAATTCTTGAACTCAGTTCCATTGTCACTCCTGATATTCCTAACCTTCAGGTCAGGATGATTATTGACTTGCCTGATGTGATTGATAATGATTTCACTTGCTTCATTCTTTGATCCAAGAAAATAGACCCATGAAAACTTTGAGAAATCATCTACAATCACTAAGCAATATCTTTTTCTTGCAATTGACAATACATTGACTGGTCCAAACAAATCCATATGTAGCAGCTGTAATGGTTCATCAATTGTTGTTTCAAGCTTCTTTTTGAATGATGCTTTCCTTTGTTTGCCTTTCTGACAAGCATCACACAAACCATCCCTTGAGAATTCAACAAGAGGAATTCCTCTTACTAGGTCCTTTTTGACTAGATCATTCATTGTCTTGAAATTCAAATGGGATAGCTTCTTGTGCCATAGCCAACTCTCAACTGAACTTGCTTTGCTGAAGAGACAAGTAAAAGATTCTGCATTTGCAGAGTTGAAGTCAGCTAAGTACACATTTCCTTTTCTAACTCCAGTTAGAACCACTTTGTTGTCTTTCTTACTAGTGACAACACAGGCTTCAGAATTGAAGGAAACTGTATTCCCTTTATCACATAGTTGACTGATGCTCAGTAAGTTATGTTTGAGACCATCAACTAATGCAACTTCATCAATGATGACATTCCTTGTTGAAATCAAGCCATATCCCATAGTAAACCCTTTGCTGTCATCTCCAAAGGTTATGCTAGGGCCAGCTCTTTCCTTAAACTCTGTGAGCAGGGAGAAATCTCCTGTCATGTGTCTTGAACAGCCACTGTCCAAGTACCATAGATTTCTTCTATTTCCCTGCACACCATAAAATCAATCAATTTGATTTTGGTACCCAAGTTTCCTTGGGTCCATTCTTGTTAGCCTTTCTCCTAGACTTCATTCCTCCTGCATCTCTAGACTTAGGTAACTTTGAGTCAACCTTGGTCTTGGATGTAGTTGGTTGAGGTGTAGGGTTAGTCACAGAATTATTTAGCACATTTGGAATATGATAAGGCATGGATTGTGCATACATGTTATTCCACATAGGCATATTGTATGGCATTTGAGGCATACTAAATGCAGCAAGATAAGGATTGTTAAAATATGGCATGTTTGCAAAATGTGCATAAGGATTCTGTTGAGACATAGTAGGCATAGCATGTAGAGATGATGCAGACATGTTAGGCATGGAAGAGGGTACAGTTATGGGGGTTTTCTTAATAGATTTGCAATTAGCAGATAGATGATTAACACTACTACAATGCACACAGCTTTTTCTAGGAGCATACCTATCAGGTGTGTAATTGTTATGTTTGTTAACACCTACCTTTCCATTTCTGTTAGATTTTCTTTTAGTTTCCTTTTTATCCTCAACCATCTTGAGCCTATTATTTAACTGTTCTAAGGTCATGTGCCCTATATTCACCTTACTGACATCTTTGGATGTGCTTGCTTCTTCTTTAACAAAGTTCTTGGAAGTTGAACCAAACTTTTTGTTGAGTTTCTTTAGATTTTCACTATTAGAAACATCTGCCTGTTTTAATTGAGGAACCTTCAACGGATGCTCATTTTCTTCCTTCAACGGATAACCTTCATCATCCGTTGATTCCACATCCGTTGACAGCCCATCAATTAATTCCAGTTCCTTTTTGTTTTTATCCCAGGCAGTTTCACAGAATGATTCAATTCCTTGGACCTTGGCAATTTGAGCACTAACATCCCTAGATGTTTTCCAGGCTTTAATCACCTCTTGCTCTCTCTTTAATTGATTAGAAAGTATTTCTACTTTCTTAATAGATTCAGCTAGTTCATTCTCAACAGATATACAATGCAGCTTGGTTTTCTCTAGGTCAATCAACTTATCTTCTAACATAGCATTTCTATTACTTAAGAACAGATTGTTCTCTTTAATCCTACTATTTTCTTTAGCAAGAGATTTAAGAGACACACGCAAATGATACAATTCAGTAGACATGTCATTAAAAGCATCATTGCACTCTTCTTTAGTAAGTTGTGTTACATCAGTAGTGATTACCTGAGTTGTTACCTGATTGCTTGATGAACTAACTTCATTTTCCTCAGAATCAGCCATGAGAGCTAAGTTGACATACTCCACATCTTCATTCTCTTCCTCTCCATCAGCTGCCCAATCTTTTTCTTGAGTAATGAAAGCCCTTTCCTTTTGCTTGAGCAGATCAAAATATTTCTTCTTGTAATCTACTTGGTCAAATTTCTTCTTTTCAGAAGTTGGCTTTCTGCACTCACTTGCAAAGTGTCCACTTATACCACAATTGAAACACTTGAACTTTGATTTGTCCACCATGTTCTTATGAGGTTTAGTGGCTCTAGTGTTTTTCTTAAACTTCATCTTTGCAAATCTCCTGGACAGAAATGCAAGATGCTCATCAACACTATCAGAGTCATCTTGACTGGAGTTGTCTTCATTCTCAGCAACTTGCTCTTTTCCTTTGCTTGATTCCTGATATCTTGTACCATCTTTGGAGTTTGATGTAGATCTCACAGTTTCTTGTCTGCATTCCCTCTCATTTTCAGCTACCAATGCAACTGAACTTCCTTTCTTTCTCCCCTTCTCCAATACCTCATCCTGTTCCAACTCTAGTTCATAAGTCTTCAAGATTCCATATAATCTTTCAAGAGTGAAGTCCTTATAATCCTGAGAGTTTCTTAAGGAGACAGTCATGGGTTTCCATTCCTTTGGCAAGGATCTTAAGAATTTAAGATTTGAATCCTTCACCTGGTACACTCTACCATACAGCTTCAATCCATTCAACAGCTTTTGGAATCTGTTAAATGTGTCATTTAAAGATTCATTTTCTTCAAAATGAAAATACTCATACTGTTGAATGAGAAGCTGCATCTTGTTCTCTTTTACTTGTTCTGTACCTTCACACAGCAGCTGAACTGTGTCCCAAACCTCTTTGGCAGTTGAGCAATTTATCACATTATCAAACATATCCTTGTCAAGACCATTAAACAAAATGTTCATAGACTTCTTATCCTTGTGGATTTCTTCTGTGTCTTCCATTGTCCATTCTGCTCTAGGTTTTGGAATGGATTGACCAACAACAATTGTGGCCGTAGCAACTGTGGCTACTTTGTGGGGAATGTGAGGACCATTCTCAATACAGTTTACATAACCTTCATCTTGGGAGAGTAGATGAAGGTGCATTTTCACCTTCCAGTGGTGATAACTGTCTCTGTCCAGAACTGGGATTTTTACTCTAATATCCTTCTTACTCATCTTTGTTAGATTCCAAGATCTTTAAACTCTTTGTTTGTCAAGAGCCTGCTCTGATACCAATTGTTATTTCTAGAGAACTAACAATGAGATTTACAGAAGGGGGGTTGAATGTAAATCTCAAAACTTTTTCAAGTTTTGAGCAGTTTATAAAGACTGTGTGTTCAAGATGAACAAGTGTGTGAATTGCTTTAAGCTGATACAGACAGATATATATTCAAACACAAATGTAAAGAACACAATAAACCTTTAAAAACTTTTCTGGTGGATTTGTTGTTCCACCAGAGATGGTATTTCAGAAATTCTGTGATCTAAGAATTTGATCACAGCTGCATCCTAGTACAAACTAGATAATTTTTCTCTCAAGATTTTTCTAAACAGCTCTGGAAAAATTCTTCTCTAATTACTAGCTACTACTTGGTTTTTATATTACCAAGTTTACAAGTGAAGATAATAAAATAATAAAGTAAGATCTCCACTTGTTTCTTCTCCAGTTCACTCCAGTACTTTGTTGACTTAATGTCTCTTTATACTAGAGTAGAACGGCTGCTTTTTATGATGTTCCTGAAATTAGGCTGCCACATTTCAGTTATCTCTGTTCACCCACGTGCCTCTGTTTGTAGGTACAACTACCACTTATCAATGGTTAATCAACAGAACATCCGTTGAAGCTTTCATCCGTTGATGCACTCATCCGTTGAAGGATGTTATCCGTTGAAGCTTTAGAGACATCCGTTGAAGCTTAGCTTCTCATCCGTTGAAGGTCTTTAAGTCATCCGTTGATACCACTTCATTTATACAAAATTACAAGGCATGAAATATTTACAATTGGCCTTCCTATCTGCATATCTTCTAGTAGTCAACATGACTCATAGTTTCTCTCAACTTCTAAGAATTACATCTTAAATACAGAGACTGAAATATGCTACAACACTAGACTTATTTCTAAGTAAAGCTACACCATCAACGGATAGCCAAAGTGGTCTTATCCGTTGAGGCTACAGATACTGAATTTCTACTTAAGTGTTTTGTTAAACATATCATCAAACTAATGCACATATATTCCTAACAAAGATAAATTTGCTCCCACTGAACTTGTGATATACATAATATTCCACCAAATTCACTTCGAAACCATATGATGTGATTACATGATGAAATTTTTGATACCATTCACGAGAAGCCTGCCTGAGACCATAGATGGAATTCTTTAATTTGTAAACCACAGTCTTTGGATCTCCAATGACAAAGTTTTCTGGTTGCACCATATAAATTGTCTCACCAATGTTTCCATTGAGAAACGCTGTCTTTACGTCCATCTGATGTAGCTCTAGATCATAATGAGCCACAAGTGCCATAAAAATTCTAAATGAGTCTTTCATGAAAACCGGAGAGAAAGTCTCATTGTAGTCGATACCTTTCTTTTGAGTGAATCCTTTAGCGACTAGACGAGCCTTATATCTTTCGATGTTACCACTCAAATCCCTTTTGGTTTTAAATACCCATTTGCAATTAATAGGTTTTGAGCCTTTAGGCAACTCGACAAGATCCCAAACTTTATTGTCTTTTATAGATTGCATCTCTTCATTCATGGCATCAATCCACTTTTGAGAGTTATGACTCTGCATGGCTTGTTGAAGATTTACAGGATCCTCTTGCCTAATGCCAATTCCATCTTCATGTTCTTGTAGAAAAATAACATAATCATCTGGAATTACGCTCTTTCGCTCTGTAGTGGATCTCCTTAGTGGCACTTCTTGTGATTCATGAGGTTGTTGAGTTTGCTCAATTGGTTCCTCATGGGGAATTTCAGTGTTGTCTTGAACCGGAGGGCCTTGAATAATGATAGGTATCATAATCTGATTATTGCTCTCGGCAGAGTCATAAATAGGATCAAAGACAATACTTTTACCTATATCTTCCCTCTCAAAATCAACATCCTCAAAATTTTTTGCATTATTAGTCTCAAAGAAGGATCTAGTAGCGGGATCATAAAATTTAAATCCGCGAGTGCATTCCAGATACCCAACAAAATAGCAACTGACCATCCTAGAGTCCAGTTTCTTTTCATTCGGCCTATATGGCCTTGCCTCAGCTGGAAAACCCCAAATATGTAAATGCTTAATACTAAGTGTTTTCTTAGTCCAAAGTTTGTAAGGAGTTTCGGCCACTGCTTTAGTTGGAACTCGGTTAAGGATATAAATTGTAGTCTTTAGTGCATCTCCCCAAAGTGATTCAGGCAAGGAAGAATGACTTATCATACTTCTCACCATATCTTTAAGAGTACGGTTTCGCCTCTCAGCAACACCATTCATATTTGGTTTTCCTGGCATAGTGTACTAAGGGACAATTCCACACTCCTTTAGGAAGTTAGAAAAGGGTCCTGGACGTTGCTCACCTGATCCATCATATATACCGTAGTATTTACCACCACGATCAGATCTGACAGCTTTAATACTACTGTTTAGTTGAAGTTCAACTTCAGCTTTATACTCTTTAAACACATCTAGAGATTGTGACTTCTCATGTATCAAGTATAGCTAACGATACATAGATTAATCATCTATAAACGTGATAAAATACCGTTGACCGTTCCAAGAGGCCGTAGGGAATGGTCCACATATATCGGTATGAATCAGTTTCAAGACACTCGTAGCTCTATTGGCACCTAACTTTCTCGAGTTTGTTTATTTTCCCTTAATACATTCAACACAGACTTGAAAGTCACTTAAATCTAAGGGATCAAGAATTCTATCATTCACAAGCCTCCGAATTCTCTGTTTAGAGATATGACCTAATCGCTTGTGCCATAGCAGAATTCTCAGTTAACTTACGCTTTGTACCTCTTGCTCTTGAGTGCAAAATTTCATTATTAAAAACAATAGTATCAAGCATATAAAGATTATCAATCAAAGAACCAGTGGTAACCACATTTGAATTTAAAGAGAAACATACTTTATTATTTCCAAAAGAACAAGTGTAGCCATATTTGTCCAAACAGGAAATAGAAATAAGATTCCATCTAAAAGACGGTGCAACAAATGTCTCAAATAAATCCAAATAAACACTAGTTTTTAATAATAATCTAAATGTTCCAACAGCTTCAACTGAAACTTTATTGCCGTCGCCCACATAGATGAATCTTTCGGCATCAATTGGCGGTCGGCTCCACAGGCAACCCTGCATAGATACACTTATGTGAGTAGTAGCACCAGAATCTACCCACCAAGTATCCTTAGGTACAGAAGCCAAATTAAATTTAGAACAAACAAAGACAGAAGTCTTACCCTCCATTACATGCCAAGCAGCATATTTGGAACACTCTTTCTTCATGTGTCCAGCCTTCTTACAAAAGTAGCAGGTTGTTCCCTTATCCTGCTTCTCTTGCAACTGATGCTTGGGTTTTCCACTTGTAATATCCTTACCTCTCTTTCTTTTCTTATCATGAGAGCTTGATTCCAAGTGAGCACTCTCAGTCTTTGTTAGGAATATGTGTATTAGTTTGATGATAAGTTAAGCAAAACACTTAAGTAGAAATCTAGTGTTTGTAGCCTCAACGGATAAGACCATCTTGGCTATCCGTTGAAGGAGTAGCTTTACTTAGCAATAAGTTTAGTATTGTAGCACATTTCATTCTCTGGTTTCAAGCTGTAATTCTTAGACGTTGTTTGGAAATGATCAGTCATGTTGACTGCTAATGGATGTACAAATAGGAGGGCTAAGTGTAAATATTGCATGCCTTGTAATTTTGTATAAGTGAAGAAGTGTCAACGGATATTGAAGACCTTCAACGGATAAGAAACAAAGCTTCAACGGATGTCTCTAATGCTTCAACGGATAATATCCATCAACGGATAAGTGCTTCAACGGATAAAGACTTCAACTGATAATGCATCAACGGATAAAGCTTCAACGGATAAAGCCTCAACGGATAAGGCATCAACGGATGAAAGCTTCAACGGATGCTTAGTTCATTAGCAGTTGATAGTGACAATTCACAAGCTGACAGAGGCACATGGGTTGACAGAGACACACTGGAATGTGGAAGCCTCTAGGAGGAATCAAGAAAATGCAGCATTTCCATTCTGATGCAAACAAGGAAGTATTCAAAGATTTACAGATTATCCTAGATTGCATTGGATAAAGAAATGAAGAAGAAACATGTGAAGAATCTTTTCAATTGTATTTTACAGTTTGTCTTCACTTGTAAACTTGGTGATATATAAACCAAGTAGCAGCTAGTAATTAGACATGAATTTTCCTGAGCTGTTTAGAAATATCAAAAGAGAAAATCATCTAGTTTGTACTAGGAAGCAGCTGTGATTTAATTCTTTGAATCACAGATTTTCTGAAATAACACATCTCTGGTGGAACAACAAATCCACTAGAAAAGTTTTTAAGTTCTTTGTGTTCATTACATTTGTGTTTGAATATATATCTGTCTGCATCAGCTTCAAGCAATTCACACACATTTGATCACTCAAACACTTAGCCTTAGAAACTGCTCAAAACTTGAAAAAGTTTTGAGATTTACATTCAACCCCCCTTCTGTAAATCTCATTATTAGTCCATTGGGAATAACAATTGGTATCAGAGCAAGCTTTTAACATACAAAGAGTTTAAAGATCTATTCTGCTAACATCATGAGTGCACAGAAGAATCCTCCTGCTACCATCATGAGTAGGAAGGATATTGGTGTAAAGATCCCAGTCCTGGAAAAAGATAATTATCATCACTGGAAAGTGAAGATGCATTTACATCTTCTTTCTCAAGATGAAAGCTACATCAACTGTATTGAAAATGGTCCTCACATCCCTCACAAAGTAGCCACAGCTGCTACTGCAACAGTTGCTGTTGGACAGTCCATTCCCAAGCCAAAAGCAGAATGGACTATTGAAGACATGGAAGAAATCCGCAAGGATGAGAGAGCTATGAACATTTTGTTTAATGGCTTAAATCAAGATATGTTTGACAATGTCATCAATAGCCAAACTGCAAAGGAAGTTTGGGATACTGTACAAATCATCTGTGAAGGTACTGAGCAGGTCAGAGAGAACAAGATGCAGCTTCTTATTCAACAGTATGAATATTTTCACTGTGAAGAAGGTGAATCATTAAATGATACCTTCAACAGGTTTCAGAAACTGTTAAATGGATTGAAGCTGTATGGTAGAGTGTACCAAGTCAAGGATTCCAACTTAAAAATTTCTTAGGTCTCTGCCAAAGGAATGGAAGCCCATGACTGTCTCTTTAAGAAATTCTCAAGATTATAAGAACTTCACACTTGAAAGACTATATGGAATTCTGAAGACTTATGAACTTGAAATGGAGCAGGATGAGCTGTTGGAAAAGGGAAAGAGAAAAGGAGGAACAGTTGCTCTTGTAGCTGACAGTGAGAAGATGGAAGCCAGGAATGAGGAGAAGACAATGCCAAGTCTCAAAACTGGCACAAGCAAATCAGAATCAAGCAAGGGTAAAGAGCAAATTGCTGAGGATGAAGACAATTCCAGTCAGGATGAATCTGATAATATTGAAGAACATTTGGCCTTTCTGTCCAGGAGGTTTGCAAAAATGAAGTTCAGGAAAAACACAAAGTTCACTAAGCCAAACAAAAATATGGTGGACAAATCAAAGTTCAAATGTTACAACTGTGGCATTAGTGGACTGTTATTCCTAGTGGACTAACAATGAGATTTACAGAAGGGGGGTTGAATGTAAATCTCAAAACTTTTTCAAGTTTTGAGCAGTTTTAAAGGCTTTGTGTTCAAGATAAACAAGTGTGTGAATTGCTTTAAGCTAATACAGATAGATATATATTCAAGCACTAATGTAAAGAACACAACAGACCTTAAAAACATTTCTGGTGGATTGTTGTTCCACCAGAGATGGTATTTCAGAAAATCTGTGATTCTAGATGTTGATCACAGCTGTGTCCTAGTACAAACTAGATAATTTTTCTCTCAAGATTTTTCTAAACAGCACTGGAAAAAAATCTCATCTAATTACTAGCTGCTACTTGGTTTATATATCACCAAGTGTACAAGTGAAGACAAAGATAAAAATACAATAATAAAATAAGTTCTCCACTTGTTTCTTCTCCATATCACTCAAGTACTTTGTTGACTATTGCCTCTTTGTACTAGAGTAGAACGGCTGCTTTTTCTGATGTTCCTGAAATTAGGCTTCCATATTTCAGTTATCTCTGTCAACCCATGTGCCTCTGTCTGCTTTTACAACTACCACTTATCAACTGCTATTTAACAGAACATCCGTTGAAGCCTTCATCCGTTGATGGCTTTATCCGTTGATGTGTTAACAGTTGAAGCTCTATCCGTTGAAGCTTTGGAGACATCCGTTGAAACTTTATTTCTCATCCGTTGAAGGTCTTTAAGATATCCGTTGATACCACTTCATTTATACAAAATTACAAGGCATGAAATATTTACAATTGGCCTTCCTATTTGCATATCTTCTAGTAGTCAACATGACTTATATTTTCTCTCAACTTCTAAGAATTATATCTTAAATACAGAGACTGAAATGTGCTACAACACTAGACTTATTTCTAAGTAAAGTTGCACCATCAACGGATAGCCAAAGTGGTCTTATCCGTTGAGGCTGCAAACACTAAACTTCTACTTAAGTATTTTGTTAAACATATCATCAAACTAATGCACATATATTCCTAACAATCTCCCCCTATTTATGTCTATAAGAATTGTAGACATAAATTCAGGGTTAACTTGATGATAACAAAACACTTAACAAATATATGAATTGAAACTAAGTAGAAATTTAAAAGTGCTGCAAAAGTGTATGTACTAGGAGGTAATTGAAGATTTACAGAATTTCCAAGGGTGCTCCTTTAGTCTGAGCAAATCATCTTTTTCTTCTTTGTTCCCTTGTTTTCTTTCCTAGCCCTTTGTCATTTTCCTCAATTTGGAGTTGGAGTTGTCTGTAGAATTCAGCTTCATCTTCATCACTGATATCCAACTTAGATTCCATTTCCTTGAGAGTTTCATTGCTGGCAATCTTGAGTTGGTCTTCAAGTCTGAAAAATCTTCTGACTCATTTATCATCTCTAAATTCCATCAACCAATGAGGTGATTTGTGGATTGTAATTCCCCTTTCTTGAATGAGTAAAGTTCTGGGCAAAGCATTGGGCTCCCTCCAAGTTTTCCTTATGTTGGCAATCTTGTTGAGAATTTCAGTCTTGGTAGTCCTGGTAAAGCCAGAATCCTTTTGTATGGCTGAAAAGACTCTGATCAAGGTAGAGTAGCCTTCATTCAGAATCCTGTAGAGAGGCCATGTTCTTTCCCCAGCTCCTTTGTATCTGAACACCAATCTCTCTGGTAGCTGTCTGTAGGCAGCTATTCCCCTTACATCCTCCAGCTCATCCAGATAGAGTTCAATGTCTGAAATTTCTTTTATGTCACAGATGTGAACATAATCATCTTTAGAAATGGGTGGCTTAGGCTTAGGTTTTTGTTTTTGAGTGAATTTTTTAGAGGTTAGGGGAGGTGTAGATTTGGATTTTCTTTTCTGTTTCTTTGGTAGTGGAAGAGTGGTTAAAAAGGTAGGCAATTTGATGGTGTCCCAATCAATAGGTTCCTCTTTTGGGATGATTAGTTCACCATGGATGTTTATAGTGGGATCAGCAACACAAGGTTCAGGTATGGAAGGTAGTGGTTTAGATATTGATTTAGTTTCTTTAGTGTTATCTTCACTCCTTCTATGTGCCTTGGCCTTTCTTCTGTTTCCCTTTTGCCATTCCTCTCTTTCCTCCATACTCTCACCAAATATACTCCCAAAAACCTCATCTAGGTTTGCAATCTTGTCTTCACCCCTGACTTCAATTCCTTTCTCTCCTTCAACTTGACTTGACTTTAGCTGTTGTTCAAGCTTTGCTTGTGCTCTTTTATCAGCCTTGAGTTTTTCAGCTTCTTTCTTCAACCTTTTGGTTTCTTCCCTCTTGGCCTTTGGAAATTTGGGATGTCCTTGCATCACACAGATACTCTTTCCCTCTCTAAAGATAATGGCCATTTTCATTCTTTCAACTATGTCCTTGGTCTCCTTGTGCTTTATGATGTTAGCACCCAAAACTTTGTCTTCATCAGGCTTTGGAAGAGGAAAGTCCACTTCTTTCATCTGAGCAAAGTCTAGGGGGTTCTTTGTGGAGTCCTTGCTGGATCTAGTGTTGGGCTTGAGAACTATAGGTTTTAGATTCTTGAAAGAAGTCTCTCCAACCTTATTCCTCCTTTCTGGCTTGTGCTCCATAATGATTGGTTCAACCTTTGTGCTATGTTTCACAGATATTGATTTATCTTGTGTTGAGCCAAACACTTGTTGCACCCTTTCATCAATTCTCCTCCTTTGCTCTTTCACTTGAATTTCAGCTGCTGCTAGCTGGATTAGGTCAATTCCATCAGGCTTTCCTTTGATTTGCATAATTGGAGAAGTAGTGATGGCAGGAACTAGCACTTTAGATATCTGGATTTTTGTAGATGGCTCTCCTTCCCCTTCCCTTTTTCTCTCCCCCTTTTTGTTATCATCAAGGAGAGGGGTCAAGCCTTGTGCCTTTGCCAGCTGCATAAATAGACTTGTTTGAGATTGTTGGTTGTGAAGAATGCTGGCCACAGAATTTTCAATAACTTGGACTCTGTCTTCTAACTTAGCCAGCCTCTTTTCAGTATTTGAATCCTTTTTCAATCTCAACAATAAGTCCTTCATTGTACCATAGGGCATGACTGAATCCAATTTTTCAGAATTGTAGGATTTCAAGTCAGCAATATCCTTCTTGAGTTCATCCACACTCAGATTCTGTCTTACTTGCTGCAACTTCATGAGATGCAGTGAGTCCAGGTGAGCTATAAGGATTGCCTTGGTACCAGCATGTGAAGTTTTCTGAATGGCCTGTTGGATAGTACTGATTTGTTTGACTAAGGAGACATTGAATTGCCCTGGTGTAGACTCCTTTGTCAAGGCCCATTCAGGTAAATTTGGAATAGAACTAGGGCTTTCATCTCCCCCTAAGTTCATGCTTCCATCAAAAGAAACAGAGTCATCATCATCAGAATTTACTCCAAATTCCTCAGATGACTCACCAGCTGTAGAAGGCATCTTGTTAATAGCAGCTTTATCCCTTTGAAGAGATTCTGTTGTATGTACTAGATGTAGTGTCTTTTCTGCCTCCTCATTGCCCTGAGCAGCCAACAACTGATAGGCTGACACATGATGAGTAAAAGTGTCAGCATCCAAGGAAATGTTATCAATTACAGCTTTGTAATGTTGCTGAAATTGTCTTTCCTTTTCAGCATCATCCACAATCATTGACTCACTAGCAATGGCTGGATCCACCCTTATATCTGCTGTACCTGCCTTTCTCTCTTTTTCTCTATATTCTTGCATCAGGGGCTCCCCCTGGCTCACACTCCTCACTTCCTCACCTTCACCTACTAAGGTGGTACTCCTCTCACTTACTTTTGCCATGCTGGAAGAAATAGCATGCATATTTGAGCTCTCAATCTCTCCTTTTGCCTGGGTGCAACCCAGCCTCTCACTCAAATTGTCACTCCCTTCCCTCAGTCCTAAAAGTGATTGTACAGTAATCATGTCTTCTACACTTGGAATTGTTTCAGTTGTGTGTGTAGAGACTATCAACGGATATGGAATAGCCGTTGAAGGTGACACTGATGGTATCAACGGATAACTGCTGTTAAGCTTATCCGTTGAAGAACAACCACTTATCAACGGATGAGTGATATCCGTTGAAGAAGGAAAAGAAGTAGAAATTGAAAGTGATATAACTGTTGAATCTGTGTGGATTGATTTGAGTTTTGGTGACACAGATCCTTCAATTACATCTGAAAGAATTTGCGGGTGATCCAACAAATCATCTAAAAGATGATGATCACCTGTATTTGAGTGGGGCTCCTCCCTGAGTTGTAAAGAGGGAGAATCAGGAATTGATGGGAATAACATATCCACATCCAGAGATGGTGATGAAGTGTGTGGTGATTGATGTTTGTGAATTGTGAGAGAATGGGGCTGTGACTCCACATTTGTTGGAGCCACATCAAACTGAGTTTGAGAAGGCATAGATACAGATGGATGTATCTGTGCAGTGTGTGCACTGTGTGTAGAAGATTGGATTCTAGCCCTCTTTCTTCTAATAAAAGCTTTTGTTGGTGAGTGTTTGGCTTCTGTGTCCCTCCCTCATTTGTTCTGTGTTCCTGGTTGGGAACTATTTTCAATAGTTACATCCTTTTGGGAGAATGCAGCTAGGGATGTGCTAGTAACCTTTTCAACCACCACAGCTTTTTGAGAAACTGTGGCTTGGCTAGCTTGAGAAACACTTATCTCTCCTTCCTTATCCTGGGGGTTTCTTTGATGTTTACCCCTCCCCTCACCACTCACACCCTGTTCACTCCCCTCAGGGTTAAGGGTAGGTGTTACAACTATTGTCTTTTGAGAAACAACAGAGGTGGTTTTCTTTGTCTTTGATTTTGAAAGTTTAGTTTTGGTGACCTTGGTAGGAATCTGTTGGGGCATTGTCACAGATTCCATGGGCACACTAGAAGATAAAGAAATAGAGGGGTTGGAAGAAGTAGGAGTTGTAGAAACAATTACCTCACTTACCTGAGGTGCGTCCATGATTGGTAAATATACCAATGGTACACTGCTGTTGAGATCCATTCTCAATAAATCTGCAAGAACTCTTTTCTCTTGTGCCCAGCACTTGAGTTTATTATTCTCATTGGTTATGACCAAACCTTCAGCAACATGGTTAGCCAATAACATAAAGAATCTAGCATAATAGATGTTATTAGGCCTATTAGCTTTATTACCTAATCTAGTACCCAATTCTAGCATAACATAATTGCTAAAGTTAAAATACCTATCAGAAATAAGCATATAGAGCATATTAACAAGAGATGAAGTTATGGCATCAAAATTACTAATTTTTCCAGAGAAAACCTTGATAAAGGCATCCCCAAGAAAACTCCATTCTTTCCAAAGGCCTTTTCTTTTAATACTCCCTAAACTAGCAGAGTTAAGAGAATAACCTATGGAATCTAACATGCTGGATACATCATTATCAGTGTGTGGTGTCATGGCATTGTTCTCAGGCAATTTAAAACATGCTAGTAAATCATCACAGTTAACACAGTGATTTTTACCTTTGAGAGTGAAAGAGATGGTCATATCTATGGAGTTGAACTCAGCAGTTGTCCAAATCTCCTCAACTACTTCACAGTAAATCGTTGGGGCTTCCAGCATTGCATAGCTAAGTTTACATTTTTTGATGAAGTCCATCATTTTGTGATAATCTGAGTGGGCTTCATTCTTTGCTACCAAAGCTATGAAATTGTTCTTCTCATAGATGAACCCAGATTGAGACATAATTTTTACTACTGGTGCCATTGTTGTAAGTAGAAATTGCAGAGAATAACTTGAAGGTTTTGCAAAGAGTAAATGGTAAAAGCTTTGAAGTTTCAAGAAAGCGTAAAGTAAAAATGAAAAATCAGAAGGGCTTATATACTTTCTCAAATTAAAAAGCATAAATAAAAGATTAAACAATAAATATATGTAAGTGAGTTTCAGCCGTTTAAGAATAAACTGTAAGTATTCTAAAAACTACCTTTAAAACAAATACATACAGCTGTATGTATGAGTATCAACGGTTAAGAAAATAGAATCAACGGCTGTAAGACACCTGAATCGACTGATGTGACATTTCAACGGATAAAGTAAATTGTCATCCGTTGAAAAGTACTATAGTTTTATCCGTTGACGGATAAAAAACCAGAAATGTATATGTCTTTCAACGGATAATGAACATCCGTTGATGGAATAATTTTGACTTTCAACGGATAGGAAATATCCGTTGATGGAATAATCTGTGTTAAGAAGTCAAATTTGTTCTAGCAACTAATACATTTCAGGCTTCAATTCAAATTGCAATTAGGACATAAATTTTATGAGTAATTAAGCATACCTAGCTCACTTACCAATCTTGTGAATGTTGATTCATCAAGTGGCTTGGTAAATATGTCTGCAATTTGTTGTTCACTTGGAACAAAATATAGTTCCACTGTACCATTCATGACATGCTCTCTGATGAAGTGGTACTTGATATCAATGTGCTTGGTCCTTGAGTGCTGCACAGGATTCTCTGTTATGGCTATGGCACTTGTGTTGTCATAAAAGATAGGAATTCTATCAACATGAAGTCCATAATCAAGGAGTTGATTCCTCATCCATAACATTTGAGAGCAGCAACTTCCAGCAGCAATGTATTCAGCCTCAGCTGTAGAAGTAGAGACTGAATTTTGCTTTTTGCTAAACCATGATACAAGCTTGTTTCCCAGGAATTGGCAGGAGCCTGTTGTACTTTTCCTGTCTATTTTGCAACCTGCATAGTCTGCATCTGAATAACCAATTAGATCAAAGCCAGATTCTCTAGGATACCAAATACCTAAATTTGGTGTACCCTTGAGATATCTGAAAATCCTCTTGATAGCAATTAAGTGAGACTCCCTAGGATCAGCTTGAAATCTAGCACACAGACATGTAGCAAACATTATATCTGGTCTACTGGCAGTTAAATATAAAAGTGAACCAACCATGCCTCTATAACCTGTAATGTCCACAGACCTTTCAGTCTTATTCAATTCAAGTTTGGTGGCAGTGGCCATGGGAGTTTTTACAGATGAACATTCCATTAAGTCAAACCTTTTTAGAAGATCATGAATATATTTAGTTTGACTAATGAAAATTCCATCACTAACTTGTTTAACTTGTAAACCAAGAAAATAGGTTAGTTCTCCCATCAGGCTCATTTCATACTTACTTTGCATTAGCTTAGCAAACTTTTTGCAAAGTTTATTATCTTTAGAACCAAATATTATGTCATCTACATAAATTTGAACAAGTATACTAGAGCCATTAACATTCCTAAAGAAGAGAGTTTTAT
Source organism: Apium graveolens (assembly GCF_009905375.1). Classification (NCBI taxonomy): domain Eukaryota; kingdom Viridiplantae; phylum Streptophyta; class Magnoliopsida; order Apiales; family Apiaceae; genus Apium; species Apium graveolens. Next base: position 8,178 of record NW_027417929.1, on the reverse strand, counting down.
CAACAGTACCTCTAGTGAAGTGATTCTCCAAAAGGAATTTTGATAGGGTTTCATACCAGGCTCTAGGTGCTTGCTTCAGTCCATAGAGTGCTTTCAACAGATAATACACATAGTCTGGAAAATTTGAATCTTCAAACCCTGGAGGTTGACTTACATAGACTTCTTCCTCCAATTTCCCATTTAGAAATGCACTCTTGACATCCATTTGATAGACTTTGAAATTGGCATGGGCTGCATAGGCTAGAAAAATTCTGATGGCTTCAAGTCTTGCAACAGGAGCATATGTTTCATCAAAATCTATTCCCTCTTGTTGAGAATAGCCTTTAGCAACCAATCTGGATTTATTCCTTATGACAATGCCATTTTCATCCATCTTGTTTCTGAATACCCATTTTGTGTCAATAGGACTCTTGTTCTTTGGTTTGGGTACCAGCTTCCAAACTTTGTTTCTCTCAAATTGGTTCAGCTCTTCCTGCATAGCTAATATCCAATCTGGATCCAATAAAGCTTCTTCCACTTTCTTAGGTTCCTCCTGAGATAGAAAACTACTATACAGACATTCATCTTGAGTAGCTTTTCTTGTTTGCACTTTAGATGATGCATCACCAATGATCAGTTCAAAGGGATGATTCTTGGTCCATTTCCTTTGAGGTGGAAGATGTGCTCTAGATGAGGTGGCCTCAGTATTGTCATGATGTGAGACAGAGTGTTGATTAGTTGAAACTCCCCCTGAGTTGTTGGTTCTTTGCAGGGAATTTGGAGTTCTATCAACTGATGATGTAAATCGATTATCCGTTGATGAACTATGATCAACGGATGCTTCATTTTGTACTTCAACGGATGATGCACTATGTCTTTCAACGGATACTGCATTGCCTCTATCAACGGGTGCAGAATTTTGTGCATTATCCAAGGGCATATTTTGAATCCCTTTTGAAGTGTCATCTCCATCAATCTCCTCTTCACTATCATCACAATATATCTCAATGTTGTCAAATTTGAGTCTCTCATTGTGTCCCTCATCTGTTAGTCCATCAATCTTTTTATCATAAAACACAACATGCACAGATTCCATAACAATGTTGGTTCTTAGATTGTAGACCCTATAAGATTTTCCAGCTGAGTAACCAACAAATATCCCTTCATCAGCCTTTGCATCAAACTTCCCTTTATGGTCAGATTGATTTCTCAGTATAAAGCATTTACATCCAAAGACATGAAGAAAGTTTAGAGTTGGTTTTCTTCTCTTGAACAACTGATAAGGAGTCATGCCTTTAGTTTGATTGATCAAAGAAATATTCTGAGTGTAGCAGGCATAATTAACAGCTTCAGCCCAGAAATATGTTGGTAACTTTGATTCTTCAAGCATTGTTCTGGAAGCCTCAATCAAAGATCTGTTCTTTCTTTCAACTACCCCATTTTGCTGAGGTGTTCTTGGAGCTGAGAACTCATGCATGATTCCATTTTCTTCACAGAACAGCCTTATTGACAAATTCTTGAACTCAGTTCCATTGTCACTCCTGATATTCCTAACCTTCAAGTCAAGATGATTATTGACTTGCCTGATGTGATTGATAATGATTTCACTTGCTTCATCCTTTGATCCAAGAAAATAGACCCATGAAAACTTTGAGAAATCATCTACAATCACTAAGCAATATCTTTTTCTTGCAATTGACAATACATTGACTGGTCCAAACAAATCCATATGTAGCAGCTGTAATGGTTCATCAATTGTTGTTTCAAGCTTCTTTTTGAATGATGCTTTCCTTTGTTTGCCTTTCTGACAAGCATCACACAAACCATCTCTTGAGAATTCAACAAGAGGAATTCCTCTGACTAAGTCCTTTTTGACTAGATCATTCATTGTCTTGAAATTCAAATGGGATAGCTTCTTGTGCCATAGCCAACTTTCAACTGGACTTGCTTTGCTGAAGAGACAAGTAATAGATTCTGCATCTGTAGAGTTGAAGTCAGCTAAGTACACATTTCCTTTTCTAACTCCAGTTAGAATCACTTTGTTGTCTTTCTTACTGGTGACAACACAGACTTCTGAATTGAAGGAAATTGTATTCCCTCTATCACATAGTTGACTGATGCTCAGTAAGTTGTGCTTGAGACCATCAACTAATGTAACTTCATCAATGATGACATTCCCTGTTGAAATCAAGCTATATCCCATAGTAAACCCTTTGCTGTCATCTCCAAAGGTTATGCTAGGGCCAGCTCTCTCCTTAAACTCAGTGAGCAGGGAGAAATCTCCTGTCATGTGTCTTGAACAGCCACTGTCCAAGTACCATAGATTTTTTCTTTTTCCCTGCACACCATAAAATCAATCAAGTTGATTTTGGTACCCAAGTTTCCTTGGGTCCATTCTTGTTAGCCTTTCTCCTAGACTTCATTCCTCCTGCATCTTTAGACTTAGGTAACTTTGAGTCAACCTTGATCTTAGATATAGTTGGTTGAGGTGTAGGGTTAGTCACAGAATCATTTAGCACATTTGGAATTTGATAAGGCATGGATTGTGCAAGCATGTTATTCCATATTGGCATATTGTATGGCATTTGAGGCATACTAAATGCAGCAAGATAAGGATTGTTAAAATATGGCATGTTTGCAAAATATGTATAAGGATTCTGTTGAGACATAACAGGCATAGCATGCAGAGGTGATGCAGACATATTAGGCATGGAAGAGGGTACAGGTATGGGAGTTTTCTTAATAGATTTGCAATTAGCAGATAGATGATTAACACTACTACATTGCACACAGCTTTTTCTAGGAGCATACTTATCAGGTATGTAATTGTTATGTTTGTTAACCCCTACCTTCCCATTTCTATTAGATTTCCTTTTAGTTTCCTTTTTATCCTCAACCACTTTGAGCCTATTCTTTAACTGTTCTAAGGTCATGTGTCCTATATTCACCTTACTGAAATCTTTGGATGTGCTTGCTTCTCCTTTGACAAAGTTCTTGGAAGTTGAACCAAACTTTTTGTTGAGTTTCTTTAGATTTTCACTTTTAGAAACATCTGCCTGTTTTAATTGAGGAACCTTCAACGGATGCTCCTTTTCTTCCTTCAACGGATAACTTTCATCATCCGTTGATTCCACATCCGTTGACAGCCCATCAATTAATTCCAGTTTCTTTTTGTTTTTATCCCAGGCAGTCTCACAGAATGATTCAATTCATTGGACCTTGGAAATTTGAGCACCAACATCCCTAGATGTCTTCCAGGCTTTAATCACTTCTTGCTCTCTCTCTAATTGATTGGAAAGTATTTCTACTTTCTTAACAGATTCAGCTAGTTCATTTTCAACAGATATACAATGTAGCTTAGTTTTCTCTAGGTCAATCAACTTATCTTCTAACACAGCATTTCTATTACTTAAAAACAGATTGTTCTCTTTAATCCTACTATTTTCTTTAGCAAGAGATTTAAGAGACACACACAAATGATACAATTCAGTAGACATGTCATTAAAAGCATCATTGCACTCTTCTTTAGTAAGCTGTGTTAAATCAGTAGTGATTACCTGGTTGCTTGATGAACTAACTTCATTTTTCTCAGAATCAGCCATGAGAGCCAAGTTGACATATTCCACATCTTCATCCTCTTCTTCTCCATCAGCTGCCCAGTCTTTTTCTTGAGTAATGAAAGCCCTCTCCTTTTGCTTGAGCAGATCAAAATATTTCTTTTTGTAATCTACTTGGTCAAATTTCTTCTTTTCAGAAGTTGGCTTTCTGCACTCACTTGCAAAATGTCCACTTATACCACAATTGAAACACTTGAACTTGGATTTGTCCACCATGTTCTTATGAGGTTTAGTGGCTCTAGTGTTTTTCCTAAATTTCATCTTTGCAAATCTCCTGGACAGAAATGCAAGATGCTCATCAATACCATCAGAGTCATCTTGGATGGAGTTGTCTTCATTCTCAGCAACTTGCTCCTTACCCTTGCTTGATTCTGATTTGCTTGTGCCATCTTTGGAGTTTGATGTAGATCTCACAGTTTCTTGTCTGCATTCTTTCTCATTTTTAGCTACCAAGGCAACTGAACCTCCTTTCTTTCTTCCCTTCTCCAATACCTCATCCTGTTCCAGCTCTAGTTCATAAGTCTTCAAGATTCCATATAATCTTTCAAGAGTGAAGTCTTTATAATCTTGAGAGTTTCTCAAGGAGACAGTCATGGGTTTCCATTCCTTTGGCAAGGATCTTAAAAATTTAAGATTTGAATCCTTCACCTGGTACACTCTACCATACAGCTTCAGTCCATTCAACAACTTTTGGAATCTATTGAATGTGTCATTTAAAGATTTATTTTCTTCAAAATGAAAATACTCATACTGTTGAATAAGAAGCTGCATTTTGTTTTCTTTTACTTGTTCTGTACCTTCACACAGTAGCTGAACTGTGTCCCAAACCTCTTTGGCAGTTGTGTAATTTATCACATTATCAAACATATCCTTGTCAAGACCATTAAACAAAATGTTCATAGCCTTCTTATCCTTGTGGACTTCTTCTGTGTCTTCCATTGTCCATTCTGCTCTAGGTTTTGGAATGGATTGACCAACAGCAATTGTGGCTGTAGCAACTGTGGCTACTTTGTGGGGAATGTGAGGACCATTCTCAATGCAGTTTACATAACCTTCATCTTGGGAGAGTAGATGAAGGTGCATTTTCACCTTCCAATGGTGATAACTGTCTTTGTCAAGAACTGGGATTTTTACTCCAATATCCTTCTTACTCATCTTTGTTAGTTTCCAAGATCTTTAAACTCTTTGTGTGTCAAGAGCTTGCTCTGATACCAATTGTTATTCCTAGTGGACTAACAATGAGATTTACAGAAGGGGGGTTGAATGTAAATCTCAAAACTTTTTCAAGTTTTGAGCAGTTTTAAAGGCTTTGTGTTCAAGATAAACAAGTGTGTGAATTGCTTTAAGCTAATACAGACAGATATATATTCAAGCACTAATGTAAAGAACACAACAGACCTTAAAAACTTTTCTGGTGGATTGTTGTTCCACCAGAGATGGTATTTCAGAAAATCTGTGATTCTAGATGTTGATCACAGCTGCGTCCTAGTACAAACTAGATAATTTTTCTCTCAAGATTTTTCTAAACAGCACTGGAAAAAATTCTCATCTAATTACTAGATGCTACTTGGTTTATATATCACCAAGTGTACAAGTGAAGACAAAGATAAAAATACAATAATAAAATAAGTTCTCCACTTATTTCTTCTCCATATCACTCAAGTACTTTGTTGACTATTGCCTCTTTGTACTAGAGTAGAACGGTTGCTTTTTCTGATGTTCCTGAAATTAGGCTTCCATATTTCAGTTATCTCTGTCAACCCAAGTGCCTCTGTCTGCTTTTACAACTACCACTTATCAACTGCTATTTAACAGAACATCCGTTGAAGCCTTCATCCGTTGATGGCTTTATCCGTTGATGTGTTAGCAGTTGAAGCTCTATCCGTTGAAGCTTTGGAGACATCCGTTGAAGCTTTGTTTCTCATCCGTTGAAGGTCTTTAAGATATCCGTTGGTACCACTTCATTTATACAAAATTACAAGGCATGAAATATTTACAACTGGCCTTCCTATTTGCATATCTTCTAGTAGTCAACATGACTTATATTTTCTCTCAACTTCTAAGAATTATATCTTAAATACAGAGACTGAAATGTGCTACAACACTAGACTTATTTCTAAATAAAGCTGCACCATCAACGGATAGCCAAAGTGGTCTTATCCGTTGAGGCTGCAAACACTAAACTTCTACTTAAGTGTTTTGTTAAACATATCATCAAACTAATGCACATATATTCCTAACATGGACACTTTGCAAGTGAGTGTAGGAAGCCAAATTCTGAGAAAAAGAAATTTGAGCAAGTTGATTACAAAAAGAAGTATTTTGATTTGCTCAAACAAAAGGAAAGAGCTTTTCTCACTCAAGATGATTGGGCAGCCGATGGGGTAAATGAAGATGATGATGTGGAATATGTCAACCTAGCCCTGATGGCTAATTCTGATGAAAATGAAACTAGTTCATCAAGCAACCAGGTAATTACTACTGATCTCTCTCAGCTTTCTAAAAATGAATGCAATGAAGCCATAAATGATATGACCAATGAATTATATCATTTGCGTGTTTCCCTTAAATCACTAGCAAAAGAAAACACTATGATCAAGGAGAATAATGTGTTTTTAAGTGATAGGAATGCTGTGTTAGAGGATCATGTAATTGAGCTTGAAAAGATAAAACTTAAATGCTTGATTGTTGAGAGTGAACTAGCAGAAGCTGTTAAGAAAGTAGAAATTCTTTCTACACAGTTAGAAAGTGAGCAAGAGGTAATCAAGGCCAGGAAAACATCTAGGGATGTTAGTATTCAGATTGCAAAGGTTCAGAGAATTGAATCATTCTGTGAGGATGCCTAGAAGAAAAACAAAAAGGAGTTAGAATTAATTGATGGATTGTCAACGGATGTGGAATCAACGGATGATGAAAGTTATCCGTTGAAGGAAGAAAAGGAGCATCCGTTGAAGGCTCATCAATTAAAACATGCAAGTTCTTTTAAAAATAAAAGTCTCAATAAAAAGAATGATTCAACTCTCAAGAACTTTGTCAAAGAAGGAGCTAGCACATCCAGAGATGTCAGTAAGGTGAATATAGGACACATGACTTTAGATCAGCTAAAAGATAGGCTTAAGTTGGTTGAGGATAAGAAGGAAACTAAAAGAAAATCTAAAAGAAATGGGAAGGTAGGGATTAATAAACATAACAATTACACACCTGATAGGTATGCTCCTAGAAAAAGCTGTGTGTATTGTAAAAGTGTTAATCACCTATCTGATAATTGTAAATCTGTTAAAAATGCTCCCATGCCTTCAAATCCCTCCATGCCTAACATGTCTATGTCACCTCTGCATGCTATGCCTGTTATGCCTCACCAGAATCCCCATGCACATTTTGTAAACATGCCATATATTAACAATCCTTATTTTACTGCATTTAGTATGCCTCAAATGCCATACAATATGCCTATGTGGAATAACATGTTTGCACAACCTATGCCTTATCAAATTCAATCAAATGTGTTAAATGATTCTGTGACTAACCCCACACTTCAACCAACCACATCTGAGACCAAGGTTGACCCAAAGTTACCTAAGTCAAAAGATGCAGGAGGAATGAAGTCTAGGAAAAAGACTAACAAGGCTGGACCCAAGGAAACTTGGGTACCAAAATCAACTTGATTGATTTTGTTGTGTGCAGGGACAAAGAAGGAATCTATGGTACTTGGACAGTGGTTGTTCAAGACACATGACAGGAGATTTCACCCTGCTCACAGAGTTTAAGGAGAGAGCTGGCCCTAGCATAACCTTTGGTGATGACAGCAAAGGATTCACTATGGGATATGGCTTGATTTCAAAAGAAAATGTCATCATTGATGAAGTTGCATTGGTTGATGGTCTCAAACACAATTTATTGAGCATCAGTCAACTATGTGACAGAGGGAATACTGTTTCCTTCAATTCTGAAGCCTGTATTGTCACAAGTAAAAAGGACAATAAAGTGGTTCTAACTGGAGTTAGAAAAGGGAATGTGTACTTAGCTGATTTCAACTCTACAGATGCAGAATCCATTACTTGTCTTCTCAGCAAAGCAAGTCCAGTTGAAAGTTGGCTATGGCACAAGAAGCTGTCCCATTTAAATTTCAAGATAATGAATGATCTAGTCAAAAAGGACTTAGTGAGAGGAATGCCTCTAGTGGAATTCACAAGGGATGGACTGTGTGATGCTTGTCAGAAAGGAAAGCAAAAGAAAGTATCATTCAGTAAGAAGCTTGAATCTGCAATTGATGAACGACTACAACTTCTACACATGGATCTTTTTGGACCAGTCAATGTATTGTCAATTTCAAGGAAAAGATACTGCCTAGTGATTGTAGATGATTTCTCAAAGTTTTCATGGGTTTATTTTCTTGGATCAAAGGATGAAGCTAGTGAAATCATCATCAATCATATCAAGCAAGTCAACAATCATCCTGATTTCAAAGTAAGGAATATTAGGAGTGACAATGGAACTGAGTTCAAGAATTCAACCATGAAGTTGTTCTGTGAAGAAAGTGGGATCATGCATGAGTTCTCAGCTCCAAGAACTCCACAACAAA
>NW_027417928.1:0-107697 GCF_009905375.1 Apium graveolens | reverse complement strand
TCACCTTCCAAGGTGATAACTTTCTTTGTCAAACTGGGATTTTTACTCCAATATCCTTCTTACTCATCTTTGTTAGTTTCCAAGATCTTTAAACTCTTTGTGTGTCAAGAGCTTGCTCTGATACCAATTGTTATTCCTAGTGGACTAACAATGAGATTTACAGAAGGGGGGGTTGAATGTAAATCTCAAAACTTTTTCAAGTTTTGAGCAGTTTTAAAGGCTTTGTGTTCAAGATAAAACAAGTGTGTGAATTGCTTTAAGCTAATACAGACAGATATATAAGTCAAGCACTAATGTAAAGAACACAACAGACCTTAAAAACTTTTCTGGTGGATTGTTGTTCCACCAGAGATGGTATTTCAGAAAATCTGTGATTCTAGATGTTGATCACAGCTGCGTCCTAGTACAACTAGATAATTTTTCTCTCAAGATTTTTCTAAAACAGCACTGGAAAAAATTCTCATCTAATTACTAGATGCTACTTGGTTTATATATCACCAAGTGTACAAGTGAAGACAAAGATAAAAATACAATATAAAATAAGTTCTCCACTTATTTCTTCTCCATATCACTCAAGTACTTTGTTGACTATTGCCTCTTGTACTAGAGTAGAACGGTTGCTTTTTCTGATGTTCCTGAAATTAGGCTTCCATATTTCAGTTATCTCTGTCAACCCAAGTGCCTCTGTCTGCTTTTACAACTACCACTTATCAACTGCTATTTAACAGAACATCCGTTGAAGCCTTCATCCGTTGATGGCTTTATCCGTTGATGTGTTAGCAGTTGAAGCTCTATCCGTTGAAGCTTTGGAGACATCCGTTGAAGCTTTGTTTCTCATCCGTTGAAGGTCTTTAAGATATCCGTTGGTACCACTTCATTTATACAAAATTACAAGGCATGAAATATTTACAACTGGCCTTCCTATTTGCATATCTTCTAGTAGTCAACATGACTTATATTTTCTCTCAACTTCTAAGAATTATATCTTAAATACAGAGACTGAAATGTGCTACAACACTAGACTTATTTCTAAATAAAGCTGCACCATCAACGGATAGCCAAAGTGGTCTTATCCGTTGAGGCTGCAAACACTAAACTTCTACTTAAGTGTTTTGTTAAACATATCATCAAACTAATGCACATATATTCCTAACATGGACACTTTGCAAGTGAGTGTAGGAAGCCAAATTCTGAGAAAAAGAAATTTGAGCAAGTTGATTACAAAAAGAAGTATTTTGATTTGCTCAAACAAAAGGAAAGAGCTTTTCTCACTCAAGATGATTGGGCAGCCGATGGGGTAAATGAAGATGATGATGTGGAATATGTCAACCTAGCCCTGATGGCTAATTCTGATGAAAATGAAACTAGTTCATCAAGCAACCAGGTAATTACTACTGATCTCTCTCAGCTTTCTAAAAATGAATGCAATGAAGCCATAAATGATATGACCAATGAATTATATCATTTGCGTGTTTCCCTTAAATCACTAGCAAAAGAAAACACTATGATCAAGGAGAATAATGTGTTTTAAGTGATAGGAATGCTGTGTTAGAGGATCATGTAATTGAGCTTGAAAAGATAAAACTTAAATGCTTGATTGTTGAGAGTGAACTAGCAGAAGCTGTTAAGAAAGTAGAAATTCTTTCTACACAGTTAGAAAGTGAGCAAGAGGTAATCAAGGCCAGGAAAACATCTAGGGATGTTAGTATTCAGATTGCAAAGGTTCAGAGAATTGAATCATTCTGTGAGGATGCCTAGAAGAAAAACAAAAAGGAGTTAGAATTAATTGATGGATTGTCAACGGATGTGGAATCAACGGATGATGAAAGTTATCCGTTGAAGGAAGAAAAGGAGCATCCGTTGAAGGCTCATCAATTAAAACATGCAAGTTCTTTTAAAAATAAAAGTCTCAATAAAAAGAATGATTCAACTCTCAAGAACTTTGTCAAAGAAGGAGCTAGCACATCCAGAGATGTCAGTAAGGTGAATATAGGACACATGACTTTAGATCAGCTAAAAGATAGGCTTAAGTTGGTTGAGGATAAGAAGGAAACTAAAAGAAAATCTAAAAGAAATGGGAAGGTAGGGATTAATAAACATAACAATTACACACCTGATAGGTATGCTCCTAGAAAAAGCTGTGTGTATTGTAAAAGTGTTAATCACCTATCTGATAATTGTAAATCTGTTAAAAATGCTCCCATGCCTTCAAATCCCTCCATGCCTAACATGTCTATGTCACCTCTGCATGCTATGCCTGTTATGCCTCACCAGAATCCCCATGCACATTTTGTAAACATGCCATATATTAACAATCCTTATTTTACTGCATTTAGTATGCCTCAAATGCCATACAATATGCCTATGTGGAATAACATGTTTGCACAACCTATGCCTTATCAAATTCAATCAAATGTGTTAAATGATTCTGTGACTAACCCCACACTTCAACCAACCACATCTGAGACCAAGGTTGACCCAAAGTTACCTAAGTCAAAAGATGCAGGAGGAATGAAGTCTAGGAAAAAGACTAACAAGGCTGGACCCAAGGAAACTTGGGTACCAAAATCAACTTGATTGATTTTGTTGTGTGCAGGGACAAAGAAGGAATCTATGGTACTTGGACAGTGGTTGTTCAAGACACATGACAGGAGATTTCACCCTGCTCACAGAGTTTAAGGAGAGAGCTGGCCCTAGCATAACCTTTGGTGATGACAGCAAAGGATTCACTATGGGATATGGCTTGATTTCAAAAGAAAATGTCATCATTGATGAAGTTGCATTGGTTGATGGTCTCAAACACAATTTATTGAGCATCAGTCAACTATGTGACAGAGGGAATACTGTTTCCTTCAATTCTGAAGCCTGTATTGTCACAAGTAAAAAGGACAATAAAGTGGTTCTAACTGGAGTTAGAAAAGGGAATGTGTACTTAGCTGATTTCAACTCTACAGATGCAGAATCCATTACTTGTCTTCTCAGCAAAGCAAGTCCAGTTGAAAGTTGGCTATGGCACAAGAAGCTGTCCCATTTAAATTTCAAGATAATGAATGATCTAGTCAAAAAGGACTTAGTGAGAGGAATGCCTCTAGTGGAATTCACAAGGGATGGACTGTGTGATGCTTGTCAGAAAGGAAAGCAAAAGAAAGTATCATTCAGTAAGAAGCTTGAATCTGCAATTGATGAACGACTACAACTTCTACACATGGATCTTTTTGGACCAGTCAATGTATTGTCAATTTCAAGGAAAAGATACTGCCTAGTGATTGTAGATGATTTCTCAAAGTTTTCATGGGTTTATTTTCTTGGATCAAAGGATGAAGCTAGTGAAATCATCATCAATCATATCAAGCAAGTCAACAATCATCCTGATTTCAAAGTAAGGAATATTAGGAGTGACAATGGAACTGAGTTCAAGAATTCAACCATGAAGTTGTTCTGTGAAGAAAGTGGGATCATGCATGAGTTCTCAGCTCCAAGAACTCCACAACAAAATGGTGTGGTGGAAAGGAAGAACATATCACTAATTGGAGCTGCAAGGACAATGCTTGAAGAGTCAAAACTCCCAACTTATTTTTGGGCTGAGGCTGTTAACTGTGCATGTTACACTCAGAATATTTCTCTAATAAATCAGGCAAAATGCATGACTCCCTATCAATTATTTAAGAGAAGAAAACCAACTTTAAACTTTCTACATGTCTTTGGTTGCAAATGCTACATCTTAAGGAATCAATCTGATCACAAAGGGAAGTTTGATGCAAAGGCTGATGAAGGAATATTTGTTGGTTATTCTGCTGGAAAATCATATAGGGTCTACAATCTAAGAACCAACATTGTCATGAAATCTGTACATGTTGTGTTTGATGATAAAAAGATTGATGGACTAACAGATGAGGGACATCATGAAGGACTCAAATTTGACAACATTGAGATATACTGTGATGATAGTGAAGATGAGAATGATGAAGAAGGCATCTCAAGAAGAATTCAGAATCTGCCTTTGGATAATGCACAGAATGCTGCATCCGTTGAAAGTCATAATTCAGCTTCCGTTGAAAGAAGCGATGCAGCATCCGTTGAAAGACAAAGTGCATCATCCGTTGAAGTTCATAATGAAGCATCCGTTGATCACAGTCTGTCAACGGATAATCAATTCACTTCATCAGTTGATAGAGCTCCCAATTCCTTTCAAAGGATCAGCAACTCAGGGGGAGTTTTAACAAATCAACATTCTATCTCACATCATGACAATACTGAGGCAACCTCATCTAGGGCTAATCTACCACCTCAAAGGAAATGGACCAAGAATCACCCTTTTGAACTGATCATTGGTGATGCTACATCAAAAGTACAAACTAGAAGGGCTACTCAAGATGAATGTCTGTATAGTAGCTTTCTATCACAGGAGGAACCTAAGCGAGTGGAAGAAGCTCTATTGGATCCAGATTGGATTTTAGCAATACAAGAGGAGCTAAACCAATTCGAGAGGAATAAAGTATGGAAGCTGGTACCCAAGCCAAAGAACAAGAGTTCTATTGACACAAAATGGGTATTCAGAAACAAGATGGATGAAAATGGCATTGTCATAAGGAATAAAGCCAGATTGGTTGCTAAAGGCTATTCTCAACAAGAGGGAATAGATTTTGATGAAACATTTGCTCCAGTTGCCAGACTTGAAGCCATCAGAATCTTTCTAGCCTATGCAGCTAATGCCAATTTCAAAGTCTATCAGATGGATGTCAAGAGTGCATTTCTAAATGGGGAATTGGAGGAAGAAGTTTATGTAAGCCAACCTCCAGGTTTTGAAGATCCAAATTTTCCAGATCATGTGTATTATCTGTTGAAAGCACTCTATGGACTAAAGCAAGCACCTAGAGCCTGGTATGAGACTTTGTCAAAGTTCCTTCTAGATAATCACTTCACAAGAGGTACTGTTGACAAAACTCTCTTCTTTAGAAATGTTAATGCCTCTAAGATACTTGTACAAATTTATGTAGATGATATTATATTTGGATCTACAGATGATAAGCTTTGTAAAAAGTTTGCTAAATTAATGCAAAGTAAATATGAAATGAGCATGATGGGAGAGCTAACTTACTTTCTTGGGTTACAACTTAAACAAGTTAGTGGTGGAATTTTCATTAGTCAAACTAAATATATTTATGATCTTTTAAAGAAGTTTGACTTAATGGATTGTTCACCTGCAAAAACTCCCATGACCACTGCCACTAAGCTTGAATTAAACAAGGCTGAAAAGTCTGTGGATATTACAAGTTATAGAGGCATGGTTGGCTCACTTTTATATTTAACTGCTAGTAGACCTGATATAATGTTTTCTACATGTCTCTGTGCTAGATTTCAAGCTGACCCTAAAGAATCTCACTTAGTGGCTATTAAAAGAATTTTCAGATATCTCAAGGGGACTCCAAATCTAGGAATTTGGTACCCTAGAGAGTCTGGTTTTGATCTAATTGGCTACTCAGATGCAGATTATGCAGGTTGCAAAATAGACAGAAAAAGCACAACAGGCACCTGTCAATTTCTAGGGAACAAGCTTGTATCATGGTTCAGCAAGAAGCAGAATTCTGTTTCCACATCAACAGCTGAAGCTGAGTACATTGCTGCTGGTAGTTGCTGTGCACAGATACTATGGATGAGGAATTAACTATTTGACTATGGTCTGACTGTTGACAAAATTCCAATATTCTGTGACAACACAAGTGCCATTGCCATTACTGAAAATCCAGTGCAGCACTCAAGAACCAAGCACATTGATATCAAGTACCACTTCATTAGGGAACATGTGATGAAAGGTACAGTGGAACTTCATTTTGTTCCAAGTGAAAAGCAGATTGCAGACATATTTACCAAGCCACTTGATGAATCAACATTCACAAGATTAGTAAGTGAGTTAGGTATGCTTAATTATTCATAATCTATGTCATCTATATAATCTGTCTTGAAGCCTGAAATGAAATTTGCTGCAAGAACAAAGTTGGCTTTAATTAAGACTTATCCTATCAACGGATATTCTCTATCCGTTGAAAGCCAAAATTGTTCTATCAACAGATGTTCATTATCCGTTGAAAGACAAATACATTTCTGGTAATTTTATCCTTCAACGGATAAAATGGTGTTGTTCATCAACGGATAACTATTTCCCTTATCCGTTGAAGTGTCACGTCAGTTACTATAAGTGAGTCTCAGCCGTTGATTCTTTAACTCAACCGTTGATACAGATATACATTGTTGTATGTAATTGTATTTAAGGTAGTTTTCAGAATTTCTACAGTTTTATTTATTCTTGAACGGCTGTAACTTACTTAAAATTATCATTCAATCATTTTATTTACGTTTTAATTCAAGAAAGTATAAAAGCCCAATTGAACTCTTATTCTCACTTTACGCTTTCTTGCAATTCTTATTCTCTTTCTCTCTAAATTCTCAAGTTTTTTTCTGCAACCTCTACTCACAATAATGGCACCAGTAGTCAAAATTATGTCTCAAACAGGATTTGTTTATGAAAAGAATAATTTCATAGCCTTGGTTGAAAAGAATGAAGCCCATTCTGATTATCACAAGATGATGGAATTCATCAAAAACTACAAACTAAGCTATGCAATGCTGGAAGCCCCAACCATCTACTGTGAGGTGATTGAGGAGATTTGGACAACTGCAGAGTTCAACTCCACAGATATGACTATTGCCTTCTCTCTCAAAGGTAAGGACTATTGCATTAATTGTGATGATATACAATCTTGCTTTAAGTTGCCTGAGACTAATGCCATGACACCACACACTGATAAAGATGTCTCTGCTATGCTAGATTCCATAGGCTATGCTTTTGATTCTGCTAGTTTAGGTAGTATTAGAAGGAAAGGCCTTAGGAAAGAATGGAGTTTTCTTGGAGATGCCTTTATTAAGGTTTTCTCTGGGAAGATTAGCGATTTTGATTCTATCACTTCATCTCTTGTTAATATGCTCTATATGCTAGTTTCTGATAGGTACTTTAATTTTAGCAACTGTGTTATTCTAGAATTAGGTTCCAGATTAGGTAACAAAGCTAATAGACCACATAACATCTACTATGCTAGATTCTTTATGTTATTGGCTAACCATGTTGCTGAAGGTTTGGTTATATCCAATGAGAATAATAAACTCAAATGCTGGGCACAAGAGAAAAGGGTCCTTGCAGACCTTTTGAGAATGAACCTCAACAGCCAGGTGCCATTGGTATACTTGTCAATCATGAATGCACCACAGGTAAGTGAGGTAAATATTTCTATAACTCCTACTATTTCCAACCCCAATATTTCTTTGCCTTCTAGTGTGGCTATGAAACCTGTGTCTTTGTCCAAACAGGCTCCTACCAAAGCCACCAAATCTAAAGTTTCCAAAGTCAAGTCAAAGAAACCTACCTCTGTTATTTCTCAAAAGACAACAGTTGTAACAACTACCATAAACCCTGAAGGGAGTGAATAGGGTGTGAGTGGTGAAGGGAGGGGTGAACATCAAAAAGCCCCCCAGGATAAGGTGGGAGAGGTGAGTGGTACCCAAACCAGCCAAGCCACAGTCTCTCAAAAGACTGTGGTGGTTCAAAAGGAGTCCAGCACATCCCTAGTTGCATCCTCCCAAAAGGATGTAACTATTGAAAATAGTCCCCAACCAGGGATACAGAACAAAAGAGGGAGGGACACTGAAGCCACACATTCACCATTTAAAGCCTTTTCAAGGAAGAAGAAGGCCAAAACCCTAGTTTCCACACAAGGGACACACATAGCACAGATACATCCACCAGTATCTGTGCCTTCTCAAATTCAGCTTGATGGGATTCCAGTAAATATGGAATCACAGCCCCATTCTCTCAATATAGAAACACACCATTCATCAAACTCTTCAACACCCTCTCTGGATGTGGATATGATATTCACATCAATATCTGATTCTCCCTCATTAAAACTCAGGGAGGAGCCCCACTCAAAACCTGATGATCATCATCTTTTAGATGACTTGTTGGATCATCAGCCAATTCTTTCAGATGTAGTTGAAGATTCTGTGTTACCTCACTTAAAATCAATCCACACAGATTCAACAATTATGTCACTTTCTATATCTACATCTTTTCCTTCTTCAACGGATATCTCTCATCCGTTGACAAGTGGTTGTTCTTCAACGGATAAACTTAACAGCAGTTATCCGTTGATACCATCAGTTTCTACTTCAACGGATACTCCCTATCCGTTGATGGCCTCTACACACTTAACAGAAACAATTCCAACTGTAGATGACATGGCAACTGTACAATCACTTTTAGGTTTGAGGGAAGGGAGTGATCTTTTGAGTGAGAGGCTGGGTTTCTCCCAGGCAAAAGGAGAGGTTGAGAGTCACCAAATGCATGCTATTTCTTCCAGCATGGCAAAAGTGAGTGAGAGGAGTGCCACCTTAGAAGGTGAAGGTGAGGGTGTGAGGGTGTGTGTGAGCCAGGGGGAGCCCCTGATGCAAGAACAGAGAGAAATTGAGAGAAAGGCAGGTACAGAAGCTATAAGGGTGGATCCAGCCATTGCTAGTGAGTTAATGAAAGTGGATGATGCAGCCAAGGGAAGACAATTTCAGCAACATTACAAAGCTGTCATTGATAACATTTCCTTGGATGCTGATACTTTTACTCACCCTGTTTCAGCCTATCAATTATTGGCTGCACAGGGCAATGTGGAGGCAGAACAGACATTACACATTGTACACACTTCAGAATCTCTTCTCAGAGACAAAGCTGCTGTCAACAGGCTGCCTTCTCAAGCTGGTGAGCCATCTGAAGAATTTGGAGTAAATTCTAATGATGATGACTCTAATTCTTTGAATGAGAGCATGAACTTAGGGGGAGTAGCAGGCCCAAGTTCTGTTCCTGATCTTCCTGCATGGGCATGGGCAAAACCATCAACACCAGGAGAGTTTGGTGTCACTTTGGTCAGACAAGTCATGACAATTCAGCAAGCCCTTCAGGAGACTCAGGATGCTGGTACCAAGGCAATTCTTCAAGCTCATCTGGAATCTCTACATCTCTTGCATTTGTAGCATTACCAGCAAAATCTAAGTGTGGATGAGCTCAAGCTGGACATTGCTGACCTGAAATCCTACAATGCTGAGAAATTGGATTCAATTATACCCTATGGTACTATGCAAGATTTTTTGGGGAGACTGAAGAAAGCATCTGATGCTGACAAGAGGCTGGCCAGACTGGAAGATAGGGTTCAAATCATTGAAGCCTCTATGGTCACCATTCTTCAGAATCAACAAACTCAAACAAATCTACTCATGCAGCTGGCACAAGCACAAGGCTTGACCCCTACCTTTGATGATAACAAAAAGGGGGAGAATAAAGGGGAAGGGGAAGGAGAGCCATCTACAACAGTTCAGATTTCTCAAGTGCTAGTTCCTGTCATCATAACTTCTCCAACTATTCAAGTCAAAGGAAAGCTAGATGGAATTGATCTAATCCAGATAGCAGCAGCTGAATTGCAAGTCAAAGAGCAAAGGAAGAAGATTGATGAAAAGATGCAACTAATATTTGGTTCTACAATTTCTCAATCACAATCTGTGAAGCATAGCACAAAAGTGGAATCAATTATTATGGAACTCAAGCCAGTAGGGAGGCATAAGGATGGAGAAACTTCTTCCAAAGATCTGCAACCTATGGTTCTCAAGCCCAACAACAGATCCAATAAGGACTCTACAAAGAATCCTCTAAAAGAGGTGGATTTTCCTCTTCCAAAAGCTGATAAGGACAAGCTTTTAGGTAGAAGTATTGCATATCTCAAAGAGACCATGGATAAGGCTGTAAGG
Source organism: Apium graveolens (assembly GCF_009905375.1). Classification (NCBI taxonomy): domain Eukaryota; kingdom Viridiplantae; phylum Streptophyta; class Magnoliopsida; order Apiales; family Apiaceae; genus Apium; species Apium graveolens. The sequence continues at coordinate 97,857 of NW_027417928.1, read as the reverse complement.
AGAAACATGGCTATTATCTTCAGAGAGGGAAAGAGCATATGTGTGATGCAAGGCCATCCCAAATTCTCAATAGCCAAGAGGGAAGAAACCAAAAGGTTGAAGGAAGAAGCCAAACAGCTAAAGGCTGACAAAAGAGCACAAGCAAAGCTTGAAAAACAGCTAAAGTCAAGTCAGGCTGAAGAACAGAAAGAAATTAAAGACAAAGGTGAAGATGAAGCTATGGGGGACATGGTTGGTACTGAGATGGGGGAAAGAAGTAAGGAAGAATGGCGGAAAGGGAAAAGAAAGAAGGTCAATGAAAAGAGAAAGAAGGTAGATAAGACTGAAGAAACCCAATCAATATCCAAACCACTACCCTCTATTCCTGAACCCATTATACCTGACCCCTTCATGAACATTCATGGTGAAACAATCATTCCCAAGGAGGAACCAATTGATTGGGACACCATCAAATTGCCCACCTTCCTAACCTCTTCTCCACCATCAAAGAAGCAGAAAAGAAGAATCAAATCAACACCCTCTAAAGCATCAATCAAATTCACACAGAAGCCTAAGCCTAAACCTCAAACCTCTAAAGATGATTATGTTCACATCTGTGACAAGAAAGAATTTTCAGACATTGAACTCTATCTGGATGAGCTGGAGGAAGTAAGGGGAATAGCTGCCTACAGACAGCTACCAGAAAGACTAGTGTTCAAATACAAAGGAGCTGGGGAAAGAACATGGCCTCTTCACAGAATTCTGAATGAAGTCTACTCTACCTTGATTAGAGTCTACTCAGCCATACAAAAGGATTCTGGCTTTACCAGGACTGCCAAGACTGAGATTCTCAACAAGATTGCCAACATAAGGAAAACTTGGAGGGAGCCCAATGCTTTGCCTAGAACTTTACTCATTCAAGAAAGAGGAATTACAATTCACAAATCACCTCATTGGTTGATGGAGTTCAGAGACAACAAAGGAGTCAGAAGATTTTTCAGAATTGAAGATCAGCTAAAGATTGCCAGTAATGAAACTCTCAAAGATATGCAATCTAAGTTAGATATCAATGAAGAAGATGAAGCAGAATTCTACAGACAACTTCAACTTCAAATAGAGGAGAATGACAGGAGGCTAGGAAAGAAAACCAGGGATCATAGGAAAAGAAAGTAATTTGCTCAGGCTAAAGGAGCACCCTTGGAAACAATGTAATTCTTCAATTCCATCTCAGCATATACATTTTTGTAGCACTTTTGAATTTCTGCTTTATTACAGTTTATATATTTGTTAAGTATTTTGTTATCATCAAGCTAAACCCAAATTTATGCCTACAGTTCTAGTAGACATAAATAGGGGGAGATTGTTAGGAATATGTGTATTAGTTTGATGATAAGTTAAGCAAAACACTTAAGTAGAAATCTAGTGTTTGTAGCCTCAACGGATAAGACCATCTTGGCTATCCGTTGAAGGAGTAGCTTTACTTAGCAATAAGTTTAGTATTGTAGCACATTTCACTCTCTGGTTTCAAGCTGTAATTCTTAGACGTTGTTAGGAAATGATCAGTCATGTTGACTGCTAATGGATGTACAAATAGGAGGGCTAAGTGTAAATATTTCATGCCTTGTAATTTTGTATAAGTGAAGAAGTGTTAACGGATATTGAAGACCTTCAACGGATAAGAAATAAAGCTTCAACGGATGTCTCTAATGCTTCAACGGATAATATCCATCAACGGATAAGTGCTTCAACGAATAAAGACTTCAACTGATAATGCATCAACGGATAAAGCTTCAACGGATAAAGCCTCAACGGATAAGGCATCAACGGATGAAAGCTTCAACGAATGCTTAGTTCATTAGCAGTTGATAGTGACAATTCACAAGCTGACAGAGGCACATGGGTTGACAGAGACACACTGGAATGTGGAAGCCTCTAGGAGGAATCAAAAAAATGTAGCATTTCCATTCTGATGCAAACAAGGAAGTATTCAAAGATTTACAGATTATCCTAGATTGCATTGGATAGAGAAATGAAGAAGAAACATGTGAAGAATCTTTTCAATTGTATTTTACAGTTTGTCTTCACTTGTAAACTTGGTGATATATAAACCAAGTAGCAGCTAGTAATTAGACATGAATTTTCCTGAGCTGTTTAGAAATATCAAAAGAGAAAATCATCTAGTTTGTACTAGGAAGCAGCTGTGATTTAATTCTTTGAATCACAGATTTTCTGAAATAACACATCTCTGGTGGAACAACAAATCCACCAGAAAAGTTTTTAAGTTCTTTGTGTTCATTACATTTGTGTTTGAATATATATCTGTCTGCATCAGCTTCAAGCAATTCACACACATTTGATCACTCAAACACTTAGCCTTAGAAACTGCTCAAAACTTGAAAAAGTTTTGAGATTTACATTTAACCCCCCTTCTGTAAATCTCATTGTTAGTCCACTGGGAATAACAGTCTTCTCTCGCAAAACCCTCTCTTCCTCTTGCACACAGTGTGAAATGAGCTCATTAAGAGTCCATTTTTCCTTTTGAGTATTATAACTCACCACAAAGTTTCTGAACTGAGGAGGCAGAGAAATAAGAACCAAGTGAACAAGTAACTCATCCGAAAGTTCTAACTTGAGTTCCTTGAGTTTTCCAGCAAGATTAGACATCCCAATGATGTACTCCCTTATGTTCCCCTTTCCTTTATACTTCATGGTCACGAGTTTTGACAGAAGATTACTCGTTTCCGCTTTCTCATTCTTAGCAAAATATTGCTCAATCTCGGAGAGGAACTTCTTGGCACTTGTCCTCTCAGCAATAGAGCCTCGAAAGCCAGTTGGAATCGTTCACTTCATGATCGCCAGACACATGCGATTAGAGTGTTCCCATTTCTCAATTTGATCCGTTTTGGGATCATCCGTAGTGGGAACTGGTTGCTCTTTCCTTAGCGCAAGGTCGAGATCCATACACCCAAGAACGATTTCAACATTCTATTTCCACGTGACATAGTTTGTCCCATTCAACATTGGAATCATGCTCAACTGAGCGGAAGCAGAATTTACATTAGCAATAACTGAAATAGAAAACAAATATATGACATATGCTCAAAACTAGTATATACAATAATGTGATATATTTTTAAATATTGGCAACACCATCACAAAATACCTAGCGCAACATTAAATTTTAGTCTTTGGATAGAAAATTTAATTTACAATTGGTACTCTTCATGCAATAATCAAGTATTAACAATTAATTTCTGTCAAATAATAGGCCTTTCTTTGGATCGACTTATTATTCACATGAAAACCTTAATATTACTACACACTTATTATTACAAGAATATTTTAATTTTGGCCAAATATTACCGTCCTTTGGGCCGATAAAATTTGCATAAAATTAAATATTCTATCGTCATAATAATAATTTTAAATTAATTAATCTACACAAAAGAGGTCACTTTGACGATATATTTCTTCAATCAATTAAATTAAAAATATTCGACCAGTTAAATAAATAAGTTAATATTAATTTGCCAATAATAAAATTAACCCACAAATATAATATATTCTTTATATATAACTTACGAACCAAATTATGTAAACGCAACATTCCATTGTACATCTAAATTTTCCCACCTGAATCTACTATATAATACTAATACCAATATCATTGGTATATGAACCGGAATATTAGCATAATGTATCAGGGCCTACTAAATACATAAACAAATGACCTAACAATATGGTTCAGAGGAGGGGGAAAAGAAAAAATTATAACACGGGGTCCCAGTCCACATGGCATAACGTGCAAAAGTTTGAAAACAAAATTCAATTTACTTGACAAACTTGTAAACCTAAACCAAAGACCATGATGTAAAAGAGTCCTGACTCGTACCAAACAAAAAACAAAACTAGAAAACCATGTACATCACTATGTTCAAACATAACGAGAAAGTTAACACAGGTTTCTCAATGGTGGCCAATCAATTTTAACTGGAAAAGACAATTAGTACAAGATTATAGCTTCATGCGCACCAAATAAACTATAATTTCGAGACCAGTAACAATGAATATATATAATTTAAGAACTTAATATCCAATAATTAAATATGAAGAGTCTCTAATGCCAGATAGAATTTAATAATTCTATAAACACATAATTCTCTAAAATAGAGATAGAGATCGTAGTCATCATATCTAATTATCGAGATTAAACCGAAAGCGGAAGCGTACCTGAATTCATAAGGCGATAATTGTAACGATATCTGAATCTGTATAGTATGCTTGATAATTGTCTTCCTCAACCAAGTACTCCTTAGGGTTTCTCAATGGCTCTCTCTGATGAGTAGAAGATAAGCAGTTACGTGTACTTATATATTGGGGACTATAACCCTTTTTATATACCACCTAATTAAATCTCCCATTATAATTTAATTGGACCTGGTATTAGGTATCCACTTATTAGGTCCATACTATAAATTAAAATCTAATTGGGTTTCTTATTTGATCACTTAATTTAACCCAATATAATAAATAGCAAATATAATTGATATATTTATATGTAGTCCATAAAATAATTATTATTATCAAAAATAATAATAACAGTAGTGTCGCACCATTATACATTTATTAGTAACGTATGTGAAAAGGATGCAGGAAAGTTACTAGTGCAGTTATGGCTTTAATCGAGCCGATGAGCTCAATACTATCATACTCGAACTAGACTTTATCAATTTAACTAAATATCAAATTCTAGCTAGATAAAAATTAAACTAAAACTTAAATTTTAGTTTTAGTAAATGGTGATCCAATGGATGCGGTTGTTCATGTATGTGAGCTTGCAGCAGAGTGGCGTCAGAAATTCCATTCAGATGTCGTGGACACGTGGTTGATATAGTTTTATGGTGTACCTTTTTACCCTCAAAATATTTTAAATGTACCTTTTAACTCTTATAACGGTAGAACTCAGAGTTTGAATGTCTTTTTTGCCCTTCTATTTTTTTACTATGACGTAAAAAAGGCTAAAGGGTATGAAAATATATATATTGGGGATCAAAGGTTACGCTCGCAGAGTTCGAGAATTTATGAGTACAAACACATATACTTTAAGGATCAAAAGGTTAATAAGCCTTCATGGTTATTTAAAATAATAGTCCTTGATATAGAAGCTAACATCATCCAAAGATAGAATTTGTACAGTTCAAACGTGCAGTCCAACAAGGCACAATTTTTTTCAGAGCTGGTAGCCTTTCTTCTAACTGAGGTAACTTAATCTGTTGTTTTGGTTTTGTTTGAGTGAAGAAATTTGTGCTGGCATGATTTCTCTATATCTGTTTAAGTTATGTATTATCAATATGATGTTGTATTGTTTAATGTTAAAAGATCTAAGAACTAAATATTAGAATATACACCCAATTGAAAGTTTCATCTTCTTTATTACTTCATCAGAACAATATCGGACAGTTATATATATATGATCACAATACTTCTGAATACAAGCTTTAGCTCACCACAGAAATGTACATGGTAGCTTACAAATTACTAACTAATAATGTATTACTGATTAAATGTTGAAGATATTACATTTTGAAGGGAGAGAGAGAGGGTGGGAGAGAGAGAACTAACTCTTTAACTGAATTTTCTATTTTAATACTATAACCGATACTAGAATTAGAGCCCCTTGTTTGATCATGTTGTCATGCTAAGCTCTCCTCTTTGACTTGTTAGCCCGTCTCTTGTCTATGAAAAATGCTAGGTGTACGGAATAGGTACAAAAATTTGTACATAATGCCATGTGGTGTGTTTTAATTGGAATGGTCCCCTGTATTTAAATTAATAAAATCAATTAAAATACCACACATCAAATGCCATGTCATTATATACAAATATTTTGTACAAAATTCTCTACATCTAGCACTACTCCTTGTCTATTAGTAATCTCAACAAAAATGCTGGTACAAGCATGGTGAAATTTAATCACATTAAATACATACTATATATGAATGAATTTTACTGAGTCATTCCGGATCATATTCGTGTTAACTGAATTGTGTCTGTCATGTTCTTTTTCATATTTTTACTTTGTAAATCGCGTTGATGGTCATGTTGGGTTTGAGCACATTCATCTATGGTCTAGTCATTTGTTCTGGATGCAAGAGATATTCATCCAAATTAGAGCTCTTGGCTATATTCATCCAAATTAGAGCTCTTGGCTAAAATGATTTTGCTGTATCAGAGGCTCTAGCTTTTATTGAGAGCTTGTTATTGTTAAATATATGATCCTATTGGGGTTTTTCTCTAATATCTTAAGGTTTTAGATGAGCTGGTTACTCAACATGGTATCAGAGCTTAGGCTGGCGGGAGAACTAAGGTTCGATTCCCAGCCACCCCTAATATTCTCACAATTTAATGTGGACACTAAAGGCAATTAATACCCGAAAGATGGGTGCCGGTGTTCCACTCTTCGACCCATAAATGGGCTTTCGAGTGATGGGGAGTGTTAAATATATGATCCTATTGGGGCCTTACTCTAACACCTTAAGGTTTTAGATGAGCTGGTTACTCAACAGTTATGTTCTTAGCACAAAAATAGAGTGTGCAAAATAGAAGTCTCTATGGTGTGGGATGGTATTGTCACGTAGGTGCCAAAGTGGTTTCGTTTTCATTATGCTCTGTTTCCTCTGTTTAGTAATCATAAGTTTATACATTATAATTAAACTATTATGAAATTATGACAGAAAATTTTAAACACAAATTATAGAGGCTGTATATAGACTTCTAATTCTCAAGTAGTACACAAACTTTTAATCCTCAATTTTTGAATGAATTTGTTATTATGAAGGCATTATTTAGTCAATTTTCGGGTGGAATTATAGATATATGCAACTCGATCTCTAGTCAGGTCCTCGGGTGTGCTATTGTGTGTGCAATTAGTGTTGGGTTCTGATAAACTTTGTCATTTACACTCTTCAGAAACAAGTAACAATCAGCAAACTAAGAAGAAGATGAACATGAACTCTATGTAACAAACTCCATTAATAAAAACTAATAGATGTTCAGTACTTTACAACTGAAGAGGAAGAAGAAAGCTAAGCTTAGAGAGAAGAACAATTGAGAGAAAATTATATCAGTTGTATCTTAGCCACTAAGCTAGTAATACACTAATAAACTCTGTTTAACTAACTTTGACAGCTGTCATGTGGCAAGTGGGAGAGGAATGTGGGGGAATATTATGGTGTGCATGATCTTCAGCATATCTAGTGTGTGGAGCTGCAGCTGCAGCTGCTTAGTAGCTCAAATACCCCCCCTCAAGTTAGGATTGGATGAATCAATCAAGCCTAACTTGGAGAGTAAAAGATTGAACTGTGGTGAGGGTAAAGATTTTGTAAGAAATTCTACAAGCTGAGCATTAGTAGGTAAGTAAGCCGACTGAATGAGCCTTTCCAAAACTTTGTCACGAGTAAAGTGGCAATTTATTTCGATATGCTTAGTCCTTTCATTAAAAACTGGATTCTTAGCAATATGTAAAGCTGATTGGTTGTCACAATGAAGAGTGACATGAGTCAAATCTATTATACCAAAATCACCAAGCAGTCTAACTAGCCATGTAACCTCAACAGCAGCACAAGCAAGAGCTCTGTATTTAGCTTCACTAGAAGACTGAGAAATGGTAGATTGTTTCTTAGACTTCCAAGTTATAGGTGACTGGCCTAGAAGTAAAAGATAACCAATGATTGATTTTCTAGAATCAGGACAAGAAGCCCAATCACTGTCAGAAAATGGCTGAAGACTGAGAGAAGATGATGCCTTGAGCAAAATTCCTTGACTAACAGTATGAGCCACATACCTGGGGGTATGATGAAGAGCCTCAAAATGTGTAGAACGAGGAAATTGCATAAACTGACTTAAAGTTTGCACATTAAAAGAAAGATCAGGTCTTGCATGAGTTAAGAAATTCATTTTACCAACCAATGATCTATAAAGTTCTGGATCTGGAAACAATGTGCCAGAATCTGCAGACAATTTTAAAGTAACATGTAAAGGAGTGGCAACCCTTCTATGAAGATCAAGACCATAATCTGAAAGTAACTCCATAGTAAACTTATGTTGAATAACAACAATACCATCAGTGAGGTAGTCAATTTCCAGTCCTAAAAAATAATGCAGCTTGCCTAAATCCTTAATGCCAAATACAGTGTGTAAATGTGATTTAAGAGACTGTATTGCCAACAAATAAGTTCCAGTCAAAATGATGTCATCAACATAGACAACAACAATACAAATACCTGAATCTGAAGTCTTAGTAAAAAGACTGTAATCATTTTTAGACTGGACAAATTCAGCAAGTAGCTTAGAGAACCATTCCCTGGATGCTTGTTTAAGACCATAGATTGACTTCATAAGCCTGCAAACCTTATTGAAAGGATTTGGAATACCTGGAGGAACTCTCATATAAACCTCATCATATAAATCACCATGGAGGAAAGCATTGTTGACATCTAGTTGGAAAAGAGACTGCTGCTTACTAGCTGCAACTGCTAATAATGTTATAATAGTAGCCATTTTAATAACAGGTGAAAAAGTTTCTAGATAATCAAGACCATACTTCTGATTAAATCCCTTAGCTACCAATCTTGCCTTACACCTATCTAATGCGCCATCAGCCTTTAGTTTCACCTTATACACCCATTTAGATCCTATGGACTTCTTACCTTTAGGTAAATCAACTAATTCCCAGGTTTTATTCTCTTAAAGAGCATGGATTTCCTTATTCATGGCTTCAATCCATAAGGGATTAGTAGAAGCTTCCTAATAAGAGCTTGGCTCAGTAATGTCACAGAAATTAGCAAGAAAAGCTTTATGAGTGACTGGCATAGAAGAATAATTGATGAGATTACACCAGTGAGTATGATTGATAGCAGAATGACAATGATAAGAATTCAAGTATGAAGGAGGTTTGTGTGGTCTGGTAGATTGTCTAGGAGTTTCTGATAAAGATTCAGTATGAGGAGGATTTGAAGATGGATTATGCAAAGGAATGTCATCTGAAACATCAGTTGAAACATCAGGTATAACAGTGTGTGTAGGCAAGTAGACTGTATCAGGGAAAGAAGAAGATATATAATTTAAATTTTGATTATGAAAGAGAAAATGAGTTTCATGGAATATAACATCTCTGGAAACATGAGTTTGAGAATCACTCAAATCTAGAACCTTATATCCTTTTTCCCCTATAGGATAGCCTAGAAACACACATGGTATAGCCCTAGGATCAAATTTTGATCTCTGAGCTTTAACAGTACTCATGTAGCATAAACAACCAAATGTTCTAAGAGAAGTCAAATCATGATTTTCTTTGTGAAGTTTAAAATAAGGAGATTGAAAATCCAGATTTCAATGGCATTCTATTAACCAAATATACAGCACATAAGATACAATCACCCCAAAATTTAGAAGGTACTTTTGATTGAAAAAATAAAGCTCTTGCAGTCTCCAATATCTGCCTATGTTTTCTTCCAGTAATTCCATTCTGTTGTGGAGTATACACACAGCTGCTTTGTTGTAAAATTCCCTTAGACTCACAAAAAGATTTCAAACTACCTTTTATAAACTCTTTAGCATTATCTGATCTGAAAGTCTTAATTGAAGTTCTAAACTGATTTTTAACATATATGGTGAAATTGGATATAACAGTAGCTGTATCAGACTTATTTTTCAATAAATGTACCCAGGTGAATCTACTGTAGTCATATATAATTGTTAAGAACATAGTACAGCCAGATGGAGTCTGAGTTTTATAAGGTCCCAATATATCAAGGTGAACCAATTCAAATATATCTTTAGTTTTAATACAACTTTGAGGAAAAGAAAGTTTAGTCTGTTTTGCTGCAGGATAAACTTGACAAATGTTTTCTTTCATACACAGCTGAACATTACAAGAAGGTAAAACAAGTTTCATCTGCTGAAAAGGTAAATGTCCAAGCCTTAAATGCCATAGCTTGACATCTTCAATAGTTGACAAGCAAGCAACATTGCATATATGAGATCTATGAGCATCTAGAAGTGTGACTTTATGATTCTGAGCATCCACAGAGTATAGACCAGCTTCAATTTTACCAAGAGGAATCATCTTCTATCTTTGAGAAGGGAACTGAAAAATACATTTATCATGAGTGAAAAGAACTTCACACGATAAATCTTGACAAAGTTTTTGAATAAATATGAGATTAAACTGAAACCCTGGTACATAAAGTACATTATGCAGAAAAATATCAGAATTCAATTGTACTAAACCAGTATGAGTTACTTTAACTTTTTTGCCATCAGGAATAATAATGAAATTATCATTGGGTGTAGTTGGTGTAAAATCAGAAAACCAATTCAAGTTTGAACAAATGTGGTCTGTGGCACCACTATCAAGAATCCAAGTAGCATTATTAGAAGAAAATAAACACTTTCCTGCTAGAAGAGCATGACTAGTTGAAACAATATCATTGTTGGATTTAACTGATGACGGTTGAGTAGTTGAATAAGCTGTTTGTATTGCTCTGTTGAGATCACTGAATCTGTAGTGTTAGAAGAAGAATCACTTGATTGATTCTGAGAAATAGTAGCAACTTTCCTTTCTTTGAACTTAAATCCAGGTGGATAACCATGAACCTTAAAACATCTCTCCAAACTATACCCCGAAATCTGACAATGAGTAAAATAGTAGGTTCTTTTAGCATTTCCAGAATTTGGAGCTTTCCCTTGATTAAAAGCATTATGCTGCCTGTTAGGAATATATGTGCATTAGTTTGATGATATGTTTAACAAAACACTTAAGTAGAAATCTAGTGTTTGTAGCCTCAACGGATAAGACCATTTTGGCTATCCGTTGATGGTGTAGCTTTACTTAGAAATAAGTCTAGTGTTGTAGTACATTTCAGTCTCTGAATTTGAGATATAATTCTTAAATGTTGAGGGAAATTATAAGTCATGTTGACTACTAGAGGATATGCAGATAGGAAGGCCAATTGTAAATATTTCATGCCTTGTAATTTTGTATAAATGAAATGGTGTCAACGGATAACTTAAAGACCTTCAACGGATGAGAAACAAAGCTTCAACGGATGTCTCTAAAGCTTCAACGGATTACATCCTTCAACGGATGAGTGCATCAATGGATAGAGCTTCAACTGCTAACACATCAACGGATAAAGCCATCAACGGATGAAGGCTTCAACGGATGTTCTGTTAAATAGCAGTTGACAAGTGGTAGTTGTACCTACAAACAGAGGCACATGGGTTGACAGAGACAACTGAGATGTGGTAGCCTATTTCAGGAACATCAGAAAAAGCAGCCGTTCTACTCTAGTATAAAGAGGCAATAGTCAACAATACACTGGAGTAAAATGGAGAAGAAACAAGTGGAGAACTTATTTTATTATTGTACTTTTTATCTTTGTCTTCACTTGTAAACTTGGTAATATATAAACCAAGTAGCAGCTAGTAATTAGATATGAATTTTTCCAGAACTGTTTAGAAAAATCTTGAGAGAAAAATTATCTAGTTTGTACTAGGACGCAGCTGTGATCAACTTCTTGAATCACAGATTTTCTGAAATACCATCTCTGGTGGAACAACAGTCCACCAGAAAAGTTTTTAAGGTCTGTTGTGTTCTTTACATTAGTGTTTGAATATATATCTGTCTGTATTAGCTTAAAGCAATTCATACACTTGTTTATGTTAAACACATAGCCTTTGAAACTGCTCAAAACTTGAAAAAGTTTTGAGATTTACATTCAACCCCCTTCTGTAAATCTCATTGTTAGTTCATTACGAATAACAATTGGTATCAGAGCAAGCTCTTGACACACAAAGAGTTTAAAGATCTTGGAAACTAACAAAGATGAGTAAGAAGGATATTGGAGTAAAAATCCCAGTTCTTGACAAAGACAGTTATCACCATTGGAAGGTGAAAATGCACCTTCATCTACTCTCCCAAGATGAAGGTTATGTAAACTGCATTGAGAATGGTCCTCACATTCCCCACAAAGTAGCCACAGTTGCTACAGCCACAATTGCTGTTGGTCAATCCATTCCAAAACCTAGAGCAGAATGGACAATGGAAGACACAGAAGAAGTCCACAAGGATAAGAAGGCTATGAACATTTTGTTTAATGGTCTTGACAAGGATATGTTTGATAATGTGATAAATTGCACAACTGCCAAAGAGGTTTGGGACACAGTTCAGCTACTGTGTGAAGGTACAGAACAAGTAAAAGAAAACAAAATGCAGCTTCTCATTCAACAGTATGAGTATTTTCATTTTGAAGAAAATGAATCTTTAAATGACACATTCAATAGATTCCAAAAGCTGTTGAATGGACTGAAGCTGTATGGTAGAGTGTACCAGGTGAAGGATTCAAATCTTAAATTTTTAAGATCCTTGCCAAAGGAATGGAAACCCATGACTGTCTCCTTGAGAAACTCTCAAGATTATAAGGACTTCACTCTTGAAAGATTATATGGAATCTTGAAGACTTACGAACTAGAGCTGGAACAGGATGAGGTATTGGAGAAGGGAAGAAAGAAAGGAGGCTCAGTTGCCTTGGTAGCTGAAAATGAGAAAGAATACAGACAAGAAACTGTGAGATCTACATTAAACTCCAAAGATGGCACAAGCAAATCAGAATCAAGCAAGGGTAAGGAGCAAGTTGCTGAGAATGAAGACAACTCCAACCAAGATGACTCTGATGGTATTGATGAGCATCTTGCATTTCTGTCTAGAAGATTTGCAAAGATGAAATTTAGGAAAAACACTAGAGCCACTAAACCTCATAAGAACATGGTGGACAAATCCAAGTTCAAGTGTTTCAATTGTGGTATAAGTGGACACTTTGCAAGTGAGTGCAGAAAGCCAACTTCTGAAAAGAAGAAATTTGACCAAGTAGATTACAAAAAGAAATATTTTGATCTGCTCAAGCAAAAGGAGAGGGCTTTCATTACTCAAGAAAAAGACTGGGCAGCTGATGGAGAAGAAGAGGATGAAGATGTGGAATATGTCAACTTGGCTCTCATGGCTGATTCTGAGGAAAATGAAGTTAGTTCATCAAGCAACCAGGTTATCACTACTGATTTAACACAGCTTACTAAAGAAGAGTGCAATGATGCTTTTAATGACATGTCTACTGAACTATATCATTTGCGTGTGTCACTTAAATCTCTTGCTAAAGAAAATAGTAGGATTAAAGAGAACAATTTGTTTTTAAGTGATAGAAATGCTGTGTTAGAAGATAAGTTGATTGACCTAGAGAAAACTAAGCTACATTGTATATCTGTTGAAAATGAACTAGATGAATCTGTTAAGAAAGTAGAAATACTTTCTAATCAATTAGAGAGAGAGCAAGAGGTGATTAAAGCCTGGAAGACATCTAGGGATGTTAGTGCTCAAATTGCCAAGGTCCAAGGAATTGAATCATTCTGTGAGACTGCCTGGAATAAAAACAAAAAGAAACTGGAATTAATTGATGGGCTGTCAACGGATGTGGAATCAACGGATGATGAAAGTTATCCGTTGAAGGAAGAAAAGGAGCATCCGTTGAAGGTTCCTCAATTAAAACAGGCAGATGTTTCTAAAAGTGAAAATCTAAAGAAACTCAACAAAAAGTTTGGTTCAACTTCCAAGAACTTTGTCAAAGAAGAAGCAAGCACATCTAAAGATTTCAGTAAGGTGAATATAGGACACATGACCTTAGAACAGTTAAAGAATAGGCTCAAAGTGGTTGAGGATAAAAAGGAAACTAAAAGGAAATCTAATAGAAATGGGAAGGTAGGGGTTAACAAACATAACAATTACACACCTGATAAGTATGCTCCTAGAAAAAGCTGTGTGCATTGTAGTAGTGTTAATCATCTATCTGCTAATTGCAAATTTATTAAGAAAACTCCCATTCCTGTACCCTCTTCCATGCCTAATATGTCTGCATCACCTCTGCATGCTATGCCTGTTATGTCTCAACAGAATCCTTATGCACATTTTGCAAACATGCCATATTTTAACAATCCTTATCTTGCTGCATTTAGTATGCCTCAAATGCCATACAATATGCCAATATGGAATAACATGCTTGCACAATCCATGCCTTATCAAATTCCAAATGTGCTAAATGATTCTGTGACTAACCCTACACCTCAACCAACTACATCTAAGATCAAGGTTGACTCAAAGTTACCTAAGTCTAAAGATGCAGGAGGAATGAAGTCTAGGAGAAAGGCTAACAAGAATGGACCCAAGGAAACTTGGGTACCAAAATCAACTTGATTGATTTTATGGTGTGCAGGGAAAAAGAAGAAATCTATGGTACTTGGACAGTGGCTGTTCAAGACACATGACAATAGATTTCTCCCTGCTCACAGAGTTTAAGGAGAGAGCTGGCCCTAGCATAACCTTTGGAGATGACAGCAAAGGGTTTACTATGGGATATGGCTTGATTTCAACAAGGAATGTCATAATTGATGAAGTTGCATTAGTTGATGGTCTCAAGCACAACTTACTGAGCATCAGTCAACTATGTGATAGAGGGAATATAATTTCCTTCAATTCAGAAGCCTGTGTTGTCACCAGTAAGAAAGACAACAAAGTGGTTCTAACTGGAGTTAGAAAAGGAAATGTGTACTTAGCTGACTTCAACTCTACAGATGCAGAATCTATTACTTGTCTCTTCAGCAAAGCAAGTTCAGTTGAAAGTTGGCTATGGCACAAGAAGCTATCCCATTTGAATTTCAAGACAATGAATGATCTAGTTAAAAAGGACTTAGTTAGAGGAATTCCTCTTGTTGAATTCTCTAGGGATGGTTTGTGTGATGCTTGTCAGAAAGGCAAACAAAGGAAAGCATCATTCAAAAAGAAGCTTGAAACAACAATTGATGAACCATTACAGCTGCTATATATGGATTTGTTTGGACCAGTCAATGTATTGTCAATTGCAAGAAAAAGATATTGCTTGGTGATTGTAGATGATTTTTCAAAGTTTTCATGGGTCTATTTTCTTGGATCAAAGGATGAAGCAAGTGAAATCATTATCAATCACATCAGGCAAGTCAATAATCATCCTGACTTGAAGGTTAGGAATATCAGGAGTGACAATGGAACTGAGTTCAAGAATTTGACAATGAGGCTGTTCTGTGAAGAAAATGGAATCATGCATGAGTTCTCAGCTCCAAGAACACCTCAGCAAAATGGGGTAGTTGAAAGAAAGAACAGATCTTTAATTGAGGCTTCCAGAACAATGCTTGAAGAATCAAAGTTACCAACATATTTCTGGGCTGAAGCTGTTAATTGTGCCTGCTACACTCAGAATATTTCTTTGATCAATCAAGCTAAAGGCATGACTCCTTATCAGTTGTTCAAGAGAAGAAAACCAACTCTAAACTTTCTTCATGTCTTTGGATGTAAATGCTTTATACTGAGAAATCAATCTGACCATAAAGGGAAGTTTGATGCAAAGGCTGATGAAGGGATATTTGTTGGTTACTCAGCTGGAAAATCTTATAGGGTCTACAATCTAAGAACCAACATTGTTATGGAATCTGTGCATGTTGTGTTTGATGATAAAAAGATTGATGGACTAACAGATGAGGGACACCATGAAAGACTCAAATTTGACAACATTGAGATATATTGTGATGATAGTGAAGAGGAGATTGATGGAGATGACACTTCAAAAGGGATTCAAGATATGCCCTTGGATAATGCACAAAATACTGCATCCGTTGAAAGTCAGAATTCTGCATCCGTTGAAAGAAGCAATGCAGTATCCGTTGAAAGACATAGTGCATCATCCGTTGAAGTACATAATGAAGCATCCGTTGATCATAGTTCATCAACGGATAATCGATTTACATCATCAGTTGATAGAACTCCAAGTTCCCTGCAAAGGACCAACAACTCAGGGGGAGTTTCAACTGATCAACACTCTGTCTCACATCACGACAATACTGAGGCCACCTCATCTAGAGCACATCTTCCACCTCAAAGGAAATGGACCAAGAATCATCCCTTTGAACTGATCATTGGTGATGCATCATCTAAAGTGCAAACAAGAAAAGCTACTCAAAATGAATGTCTGTATAGTAGTTTTCTATCTCAGGAGGAACCTAAGAAAGTGGAAGAAGCCTTAATGGATCCAGATTGGATATTAGCTATGCAGGAAGAGCTGAACCAATTTGAGAGAAACAAAGTTTGGAAGCTGGTACCCAAGCCAAAGAACAAGAGTTCCATTGACACAAAATGGGTATTCAGAAACAAGATGGATGAAAATGGCATTGTCATAAGGAATAAAGCCAGATTGGTTGTTAAAGGCTATTCTCAACAAGAGGGAATAGATTTTGATGAAACATTTACTCCAGTTGCAAGACTTGAAGCCATCAGAATCTTTCTAGCCTATGCAGCTAATGCCAATTTCAAAGTCTATCAGATGGATGTCAAGAGTGCATTTCTAAATGGGGAATTGGAGGAAGAAGTTTATGTAAGCCAACCTCCAGGTTTTGAAGATCAAAATTTTCCAGACCATGTGTATTATCTGTTGAAAGCACTCTATGGACTAAAGCAAGCACCTAGAGCCTGGTATGAGATTTTGTCAAAGTTCCTTCTAGATAATCATTTCACAAGAGGTACTGTTGACAAAACTCTCTTCTTTAGAAATGTTAATGGCTCTAAGATACTTGTACAAATTTATGTAGATGATATTATATTTGGATCTACAGATGATAAGCTTTGTAAAAAGTTTGCTAAATTAATGCAAAGTAAATATGAAATATGCATGATGGGAGAGCTAACTTACTTTCTTGGGTTACAAGTTAAACAAGTTAGTGGTGGAATTTTCATTAGTCAAACTAAATATATTTATGATCTTTTAAAGAAGTTTGACTTAATGGATTATTCACCTGTAAAAACTCCCATGGCCACTGCCACTAAGCTTGAATTAAACAAGGCTGAAAAGTCTGTGGATATTACAAGTTATAGAGGCATGGTTGGCTCACTTTTATATTTAACTGCTAGTAGACCTGATATAATGTTTTCTACATGTCTCTGTGCTAGATTTCAAGCTGACCCTAAAGAATCTCACTTAGTGGCCATTAAAAGAATTTTCAGATATCTCAAGGGGACTCCAAATCTAGGAATTTGGTACCCTAGAGAGTCTGGTTTTAATCTAATTGGCTACTCAGATGCAGATTATGCAGGTTGCAAAATAGACAGGAAAAGCACAACAGGCACCTGTCAATTTCTAGGGAACAAGCTTGTATCATGGTTCAGCAAGAAGCAGAATTCTGTTTCCACATCAACAGCTGAAGCTGAGTACATTGCAGCTGGTAGTTGCTGTGCACAAATACTATGGATGAGGAACCAGTTATTTGACTATGGTATGACTGTTGACAAAATTCCAATATTTTGTGACAACACAAGTGCCATTGCCATTACTGAAAATCCAGTGCAGCACTCAAGAACCAAGCACATTGATATCAAGTACCACTTCATTAGGGAACATGTGATGAAAGGTACAGTGGAACTTCATTTTGTTCCAAGTGAACAACAAATTGCAGACATATTTACCAAGCCACTTGATGAATCAACATTCACAAGATTGGTAAGTGAGCTAGGTATGCTTAATTACTCTTAAAATTCATGTCCTTATTGCAATTTGAATTGAAGCCTGAAATGTATTAGCTGCTAGAACAAATTTGATTTTTAACACAGATTATTCCATCAACGGATATTCCCTATCCGTTGAAAGTCAAAATTGTTCTGTCAACGGATGTTCATTATCCGTTGAAAGACATATACATTTCTGGAATTTTTTTTTATCCGTCAACGGATAAAACTGAAGTGCTCTTCAACGGATGACAGTTTACTTTATCCGTTGAAATATCTCATCAGTCGATTCAGGTGTTTCACAGCCGTTGATTCTATTGTCTTAACCGTTGATACTCATACATACAGCTGTATGTATTTGTTTTAAAGGTAGTTTTTAGAATACTTACAGTTTATTTTTAAACGGCTGAAATTCACTTACATATATTTATTGTTTAATCTTTTATTTATGCTTTTTAATTTGAGAAAGTATATAAGCCCTTCTGATTTTTTATTTTTACTTTACGCTTTCTTGAAATTTCAAAACTATTACCATTTTCTCTCTGCAAAACCTTCAAGTTATTCTCTGCAAATTCTACTCACAACAATGGCACCAGTAGTAAAGATTATGTCTCAATCCGGATTCATCTATGAGAAGAACAATTTCATAGCTTTGGTAGAAAAGAATGAAGCCCATTCCGATTATCACAAAATGATGGACTTCATCAAAAACTGTAAACTTAGCTATGCAATGCTGGAAGCCCCAACGATTTACTGTGAAGTAGTTGAGGAGATTTGGACAACTGCTCAGTTCAACTCAATAGATATGACTATCTCCTTCACCCTCAAAGGTAAAAATCACGGTGTTAACTGTGATGATTTACTAGCATATTTTAAATTACCTGAGAACAATGCCATGACACCACACACTGATAATGATATATCCAGCATGTTAGATTCCATAGGTTATTCTCTTAACTCTGCTAGTTTAGGGAGTATTAAAAGAAAAGGCCTTAGGAAAGAATGGAGTTTTCTTGGGGATGCCTTTATCAAGGTTTTCTCTGGGAAAATTAGCAATTTTGATGCCATAACTTCATCTCTTGTTAATATGCTCTATATGCTTGTTTCTGATAGGTATTTTAATTTTAGCAATTATGTTATGCTAGAATTAGGTACTAGATTAGGTAACAAAGCTAATAGATCTAATAACATCTATTATGCTAGATTCTTTATATTATTGGCTAACCATATTGCTGAAGGTTTGGTCATAACCAATGAGAATAATAAACTCAAGTGCTGGGCACAAGAGAAAAGAGTTCTTGCAGATTTATTGAGAATGGATCTCAACAGCAGTGTGCCATTGGTATATTTACCAATCATGAATGCACCTCAGGTAAGTGAGGTAATTGCTTCTACAACTCCTACTTCTTTCAACCCCTCTATTTCTTTATCTTCTAGTGTGGCCATGGAATCTGTGACAATGCCCCAACAGATTCCTACCAAGGTCACCAAAACTAAACTTTCAAAATCAAAGACAAAGAAAACTACCTCTGTTGTTTCTCAAAAGACAACAGTTGTAACATCTACCATTAACCCTGAGGGGAGTGAACAGGGTGTGAGTGGTGAGGGGAGGGGTGAACATCAAAGAAACCCCCAGGATAAGGAAGGAGAGATAAGTGCTTCCCAAGCTAGCCAAGCCACAGTTTCTCAAAAAGCTGTGGTGGTTGAAAGGGTTACTAGCATATCCCTAACTGCATCCTCCCAAAAGGATGTAACTATTGAAAATAGTTCCCAACCAGGAACACAGAACAAACGAGGGAGGGACAATAAAGCCAAACACTCACCAACAAAAGCCTTTATTAGAAGAAAGAGAGCCAGAACCCAATCTTCTACACAGGGTGCACACACTGCACAGATACATCCATCTGTATCTATGCCTTCTCAAACTCAGTTTGATGTGGTTCCAACAAATGTGGAGTCACAGCCCCATTCTCTCACAATTAACACACATCAATCACCACACACTTCATCACCATCTCTAGATGTGGATATGTTATTCCCATCAATTCCTGATTCTCCCTCTTTACAACTCAGGGAGGAGCCCCACTCAAATACAGGTGATCATCATCTTTTAGATGATTTGTTGGATCACCCGCAAATTCTTTCAGATGTAATTGAAGGATCTGTGTCACCAAAACTCATATCAATCTACACAGATTCAACAGTTATATCACTTTCAATTTCTACTTCTTTTCCTTCTTCAACGGATATCACTCATCCGTTGACAAGTGGTTGTTCTTCAACGGATAAGCTTAACAGCAGTTATCCGTTGATACCATCAGTTTCACCTTCAACGGCTATTTCGCATCCGTTGATAGTCTCTACACACACAACTGAAACAATTCCAAGTGTAGAAGACTTGATTACTGTACAATCACTTCTAGGACTGAGGGAAGGGAGTGACAATTTGAGTGAGAGGCTGGGTTGCTCCCAGGCAAAAGGAGAGATTGAGAGCTCAAATATGCATGCTATTTTTTCCAGCATGGCAAAAGTAAGTGAGAGGAGTACCACCTTAGTAGGTGAAGGTGAGGGAGTGAGTTGTGTGAGCCAGGGGGAGCCCCTGATGCAAGAACATAGAGAAAATGAGAGAAAGGCAGGTACAGCAGATATAAGGATGGAACCAGCCATTGCTAGTGAGTCAATGATTGTGAATGATGCTGAAAAGGAAAGACAATTTCAGCAACATTACAAAGTTGTAATTGATAACATTTCCTTGGATGCTGACACTTTTACTCATCCTGTTTCAGCCTATCAATTATTGGCTGCACAGGGCAATGTGGAGGCAGAAAAGACACTACATCTAGTACATACAACAACATCTCTTCAAAGGGACAAAGCTACTATTAACAAGATGCCTTCAACAGCTGGTGAGTCATTTGAAGAATTTGGAGTAAATTCTGATGATGATGACTTTGTTTCTTCTGATGGAAGCATGAACTTAGGGGGAGATGAAGGCCCTAGTTCTATTCCAAATCTACCTGAATGGGCCTTAACAAAGGAGTCTACAACAGGGCAATTCAATGTCTCCTTAGTCAAACAAATCAGTACTATCAAACAGGCCATTCAGAAAACTTCTCATGCTGGTACAAAGGCTATCCTTACAGCTCACTTGGACTCACTGCATCTCATGAAGTTGCAGCAAGTAAGACAGAATCTGAGTGTGGATGAACTCAGAAAGGATATTGCTGACTTGAAATCCTACAATTCTGAAAAATTGGATTCAGTCGTGCCCTATGGTACAATGCAGGACATTTTGTTGAGATTGAAAAAGGAATCACATACTGAAAAGAGGCTGGCCAAATTGGAAGACAGAGTTCAAGTTATTGAAGATTCTGTGGCCACCATTCTTCACAACCAACAATCTCAAACAAATCTACTTATGCAGCTGGCAAAAGCACAGGGCTTGACCCCTCTCCTTGATGATAACAAAAAGGGGGAGAGTAAAAGGGAAGGGGAAGGAGAGCCATCTACAAAAATCCAAATATCTAAAGTGCTAGTTCCTGCCATCACTACTTCTCCAATCATTCAAATCAAAGGAAAGCCTGATGGAATTGATTTAATCCAGCTAGCAGCAGCTGAAATTCAAGTGAAAGAGCAAAGGAGGAGAATTGATGAAAGGATGCAACAATTGTTTGGCTCTACACAAGATAAATCAATATCTGTGAAACATAGCACAAAGGTTGAACCAATCAATATGGAGCACAAGCCAAAAAGGAGAAATAAGGTTGGAGAGACTTCTTTCAAGAATCTAAAACCTATGGTTCTCAAGCCCAACACTAGATCCAGCAAGGACTCCACAAAGAACCCTCTAGACTTTTCTCAGATGAAAGAAGTGGACTTTCCTCTTCCAAAGCCTGATGAAGACAAAGTTTTGGGTGCTAGCATCATAAAACACAAGGAGACCATGGATGAGGCAGTAAGGAGAAACATGGTTATTATCTTTAGAGAGGGAAAGAGCATATGTGTGATGCAAGGACATCCCAAATTCTCAATAGCCAAGAGGGAAGAAACCAAAAGGTTAAAGAAAGAAGCTGAAAAACTCAAGGCTGACAAAAGAGCACAAGCAAAGCTTGAACAAAAGCTAAAGTCAAGTCTAGTTGAAAATGAGAAAGGAATTGAAGTCAGGGGTGAAGACAAGATTGCAAACTTAGATGAGGTTTTTGGGAGTATATTTGGTGAAAGTATGGAGGAAAAAGAGGAATGGCAGAAGGGAAACAGAAGAAAGGCCAAGGCACATAGAAGGAGTGAAGACAACACTGAAGAAACTAAATCTCTACCTTCCATACCTGAACCCTTTGTTGCTGATCCCACTATAAACATCCATGGTGAACCAATCATCCCAAAAGAGGAACCTATTGATTGGGACACCATCAATTTGCCTACTTTTTTAACCACTCTTCCACTACCAAAGAAACAGAAAAGAAAATCCAAATCTACACCTCCCCTAAACTCTAAGAAATTCACTCAAAAACATAAACCTAACCCTAAGCCACCCATTTCTAAAGATGATTATGTTCACATTTGTGACATAAAAGAAATTTCAGACATTGAACTTTATTTGGATGAGCTGGAGGATGTAAGGGGAATTGCTGCCTACAGACAGCTACCAGAGCGATTGGTGTTCAGATACAAAGGAGCTGGGGAAAGAACATGGCCTCTCTACAGGATTCTAAATGAAGGCTACTCTACCTTGATCAGAGTCTTTTCAGCCATACAAAAGGATTCTGGCTTTACCAGGACTGCCAAGACTGAAATTCTCAACAAGATTGCCAACATAAGGAAAACTTGGAGGGAGCCCAATGCTTTGCCCAGAACCTTACTCATTCAAGAAAGGGGAACTTGATAAGTGGCATTTTATACCACTTAGAACGTCTTAAAATGGCTTAAATTGGTGTCTTGAAATCAAGTATTTTGTGTATTTGATGCGTTTTTCTAGTATTTATGCATTTCAGGGTATTAGTTGCATTTCGGGGGAGGAATCATCAAGAATAAGCCTTGGCATGTGTTCACCATTGCGAGAGGAAAGGAACGGGCAGATTACGGCGAAGAAATGGAGCAAACTTGGATTTTTTCCAGTAGAGGCCTGCGCGCCCGCGCAGCTGTGCTGAGCGGCCGCGCAGGGTCGGGAATTTTGCTGAATTATTTTAGACTTCTACTTCTGTTTGGCTTCCAACTTCTATGTAATCTGAGTTTTATGGGACTATTATATAAGTAGATTTGAGACGTTTTCACAGGGGGGATTAAGAAGGGGATTAAGAAGAAGAAGATTGTGTTTTATGCAAGAAGCGAAGGAGATAAGGAAGAAGACCGATTTAGCACACCGCAACGAAGGGGAAGCATATTTTCTTGTGATTCTTGTTTCGTTGTAACGTTGGATGCTAGTTTTCTTGCTTTGACTTATTTACTCTTGTGACGTACTCTGTTTTAATATAATTAGTTTAGTTATTATTTTCTTGTGTTTGTTTATCATGATTTCATATGAACCCATGATGGCGATAAGTTCTATTATGGGCTAATCGTGATCATGGGGTTGCATCAGATTTATTATGGAATTCTTTAGTTAATTGTTTAATACTTTAGTGTGTGATGATTGCATGATATCTAGTATTGGTTGTGCGTATTCGTCTTATGTGCGTCGCGAACATATAAGATAGGGTGTTAATCTCTTGTGAAGCGACGGTGGATCTTGAGATTTAGAACTTGCCATGCTAGCATAGGTTCATGTACGTTGTGCATGATTAGTGGGTAACTCTAACAGTTTTATTTGCCCTATGTAATCAAAAAGGAATAACTTGTGCTTAAATCGTTGTGTTGTCAATTTCTGTAGACATATAGAAACTCAACATAATTGATGACTATTCAACTTCTATCTTAATTGTGGATGCTTGGTGGAATGGTATTAGTACAATGAAAGTTGGCTTTTATCAGTTTCGTGTTATTCGATTAATATCATCACTGTCACATGCTAAAGGTAATAACAATGGCTATAGAAGGAAGTAATAATGAAGTTGTGATCTCATGAGTGTTTTATTATTGATAAATTGAAGTGTTAGTTAAGTGGTTAATTAAGTAGTTAATTATAGTTAATATTTAATCAACAATTTTAAGTGTTATTATCTTAACATTGAGAAGTAATCATACATTGGTGAGTGAGTTTAATTAGACAATAATTTAGTCTGAGTCTCTGAGGGAACGAACTAGAAAGTATTCTATATTACTTGCGAACGCGTATACTTGCGTGAATATTAGCGCGTGTTTTCGCCCTAACAAGTTTTTGGCGCCGCTGCCGGGGACTCGGCGTATTTGTTTAGTTTATGTACTTACCATCATTGGTCATTAGGACTCAGTGATTAGGACGTAGTAGTTACTTATTTTTTCTGGTTGTGTTTCAGGTACTTTAGCAAACGTTTATGCAAACTCGTTCTCGTGCTCGCAAGAGGACTTTAGATACAGTTGAGGAGACAGACGAAGTTCTTGATATTCCGGAGAAGTTAGATTTTGAGGATTCAGATTTAGGAACTGAGCAGAAAGAACCAGTAAACATGGGAGATCGTATTGTTCAAGCTGATCCAGCTCTTATGGATTTTTCTCGGCCTAAAATTGATGACATTCAGTCAAGCATCCTTCATCCGGCTATTCAAGCTAACACCTTTGAAATCAAGCCGGGCACTATTCAGATGGTGCAGAATTCTGTTTCTTTTGGAGGAGCGGCAACTGAAGACCCCAACATGCACATAAGGAATTTTGTCGAGATCTGCAGCACTTTTAAGTATAATGGCGTGACTGATGAGGCTATCAAGTTGAGGCTTTTCCTATTCTCACTAAGGGACAAGGCTAAAGACTGGTTACATTCTGAACCAGCTGGGTCCATCACTACGTGGCAAGATCTTGCGCAAAAGTTTCTGGTGAAGTTTTATCCGATGGCAAAGACTGCTGTTATGAGGAGTGCTCTTACTCAGTTTGCGCAGCAACCTACAGAATCTATGTGCGAGGCTTGGGAACGCTACAAGGAAATGTTGAGAAAATGTCCACATCATGGAATGCCGGATTGGATGGTGATCACTGGTTTCTATAATGGTTTGGGGGCCCAATCTCGGCCCATGCTCGATGCAGCAGCTGGAGGCGCCTTATGGGCTAAAAGCTATACTGAGGCGTATAATCTTATCGAGACGATGGCTGCAAATGAGCATCAAAACCCAACTCAGAGGATGACGTCAGGCAAGGTAGCAGGTATTCTGGAAGTTGATGCAGCCACCGCTATTGCAGCCCAGCTCCAAGCGCTATCAATGAAGGTTGATTCTTTGGCTACGTATGGAGTTAATCAAATAGCTATGGTTTGTGAGCTTTGTGCAGGTTCTCATGCTACGGATCAGTGTTCTCTTGTAAACGAATCTGTTCAGTATGTGAATAATTATCAGCAACAACAACAGCCTGTGCCAGCGACCTATCATCCTAACAACAGAAATCATCCAAATTTCAGCTGGGGGAATAATCAGAATGCTATTCAGCCACCATATCAGCAAGGAGTGAGTAAACAGTTTAACCCACCTGGATTCCAGCAACCACAGCAGTATGCTACAAGGAAATCATATCCTCAACAGGGAAGTGCAGCTGCACCTACTAGTGCTGATTTTGAGGAACTTAAGCTGTTGTGCAAGAGTCAGGCGGTTTCTATCAAGACCTTGGAAAATCAAATTGGTCAATTAGCCAATGCAGTGCTCAATCGTCAACCTGGCACTCTTCCCAGTGACACGGAAGTACCAGGCAGGAAGGAAGCTAAAGAGAAAGTCAAGGCTATTACCTTAAGGTCTGGAAAAGTAGCTGATGCTGAAAAGGTAAAAGAAGTAGAAGCTGAAATTAGAGATGAAGAATCTAAGCAAAAGGAGAAAGCGGCGGAACCAAGGAAGACTACTGTTGAACACACTCTGCCTGAGGCTAATATAGGGGAGAAACAGCTCTATCCTCCACCACCTTTTCCTAAGAGATTGCAGCAACAAAAGCTGGATAGACAGTTCGGGAAGTTTCTGGAGGTGTTCAAGAAACTTTACATCAATATACCTTTCGCTGAGGCTCTGGGACAAATGCCTAGTTATGCGAAGTTTATGAAGACTATTCTTTCAAGGAAGGTGAAACTGGATGACCTTGAAACCGTTGCTCTCACGGAAGAATGCAGCGCTGTTCTGCAACAAAAGTTACCACCAAAACTGAAAGATCCAGGGAGCTTCACCATTCCTTGCACAATTGGCAATCTGACGTTTGACAAGTGCCTTTGTGATTTGGGAGCAAGCATTAATCTGATGCCGTTGTCGATCTTTAAAAAACTGGATCTGCCTGATCCAAAACCCACGTACATGTCACTACAATTGGCTGACCGTTCCATTACTTACCCAAGGGGCATAGTTGAGGATGTGCTCGTCAAAGTGGATAAGCTCTTCTTTCCAGCAGATTTTGTTATTCTGGATTTTGAGGAAGATAAGAAGATTCCCATAATTTTGGGGAGGCCTTTCTTGGCTACTGGCCGTACCTTGATAGATGTGCAAAAAGGGGAACTTACTATGCGGGTCCAAGATCAGGATGTGACCTTCAACGTATTCAAGGCAATGAAATTCCCTACAGAAGATGAGGAGTGCTTAAAAGTGGATGTGATTGATTCTGCGGTTACTTCGGAACTCGATCACATGCTAATGTCTGATGCATTGGAAAAGGCCTTAGTGGGGGATTTTGACAGCGATGATGAAGATAGCAACGAGCAATTACAATATCTGAACGCTTCTCCCTGGAAGCGAAAGCTGGACATACCATTTGAATTTCTTGGTACTTCTGACCTCAAGAACGCTGAAGGGAAGCTCAAACCATCAATAGAGGAAGCACCTACCTTGGAGCTCAAGCCATTACCTGAACACTTGACGTATGCTTTTTTAGGTGATTCATCTACGTTACCTGTTATTATTTCATCTGACCTTTCAGGTAGTGAGGAAGACAAGCTCTTAAGGATTTTGAGAGAATTCAAATCGGCTATTGGATGGACCATAACAGACATCAAGGGGATAAGTCCTTCATATTGTATGCATAAAATTCTGCTAGAGGAAGGTAGTAAGCCAACTGTGGAACAGCAGCGAAGACTGAATCCCATCATGAAGGAGGTGGTGAAGAAAGAAATTCTGAAATGGCTAGATGCATGCATCATTTATCCTATTTCTGACAGCTCGTGGGTGAGCCCCGTACAATGTGTACCTAAGAAGGGAGGTATCACTGTGGTCGCAAATGAAAAGAATGAGCTCATCCCTACTCGAACAGTTACAGGATGGAGAGTATGCATGGATTATAGAAAATTGAACAAAGCCACAAGGAAGGATCACTTCCCCCTTCCATTTATTGATCAGATGCTTGACAGATTGGCGGGTCATGAGTATTTTTGTCTTCTGGATGGTTATTCCGGGTATAATCAGATTTGTATTGCACCAGAGGATCAGAAAAAGACTACCTTCACTTGTCCATTTGGCACATTTGCTTTTCGCAGAGTTTCGTTTGGGTTATGTGGCGCACCGGCCACCTTTCAGAGATGTATGATGGCTATATTCTCTGACATGATTGGAAATAACGTCGAAGTGTTCATGGATGACTTCTCCGTCTTTGGACATTCATATGATGAATGTTTGAATAATCTGCGCGCCGTACTCAAAAGATGCGTGGAAACTAATTTGGAGCTTAATTGGGAGAAATGTCATTTTATGGTGCGTGAAGGCATTATCCTTGGGCATAAGGTCTCTAGCAAGGGTCTGGAGGTGGACAAGGCCAAGGTGGGAGTCATTGAAAATCTTCCCCCACCTAATTCTGTGAAAGGAATCCGTAGTTTTCTTGGTCATGCGGGTTTTTATCGGCGATTCATCAAGGACTTTTCAAAGATATCTAAGCCGTTGTGCAATTTGCTTGAGAAAGATGTGCCTTTCAAATTTGATGATGAATGTTTGGCAGCATTCGAGACTCTCAAGGAGAGTTTGATCACGGCACCAGTCATTACAGCACCAGATTGGACAGAACCATTTGAGATGATGTGTGATGCGAGTGATTATGCGGTAGGTGCAGTTCTGGGACAGCGCAAGAAAAATCTCTTCCATGTGGTCTACTATGCGAGTAAGACTTTAAATGGTGCCCAATTGAACTACACCACTACTGAGAAGGAGCTTTTGGCTATAGTCTTTGGCTTTAAGAAATTTCGATCTTATCTGCTTGGTACGAAAGTAACAGTATTCACTGATCATGCAGCTATTCGCTATCTGGTTTCTAAGAAGGATTCGAAGCCGAGACTCATTCGTTGGGTGCTTTTACTTCAGGAATTTGAGTTAGAGATCAAAGATAGAAAAGGTACTGAGAATCAAGTAGCTGACCATCTCTCTAGGTTGGAGAATCCCGATTCTACTTCACAAGATAGGACGTTAATCAATGAATCTTTTCCGGATGAGCAGTTGTTTGCAATTCAGGAGGAAGAACCATGGTTTGCAGATATTGTAAACTATCTCGTCAGCAATATAATGCCTCCTAATTTGACATCCGCTCAAAAGAAGAAGTTCCTGCATGAGGTGAAGTGGTATATGTGGGATGAACCATATTTGTTTAGACAGGGAGCTGACCAGATCATCAGTAGATGTATCCCGTTCTGTGAGACGGAGGGGATATTACGAGACTGCCATTCCACGGTTTATGGGGGACACTATGGAGGTGAGAAGACGGCAGCTCGTATTCTGCAAGCAGGTTTTTTCTGGCCTACTTTGTTCAAGGATGCTCATCAGTTTGTTTTAAGGTGTGATCGTTGCCAAAGAGTGGGAAATTTGTCAAGGAAGGATGAAATGCCATTAAATGTGATGCTTGAAGTCGAGGTCTTTGATGTATGGGGAATCGATTTCATGGGGCCTTTTATCTCGTCTTGCAATAATCAGTACATCTTGCTGGCAGTCGATTATGTCTCAAAATGGGTCGAAGTTAAAGCTTTACCGACAAATGATGCAAAGGCAGTACTAAATTTTCTTTATAAGCAAATTTTCATAAGGTTTGGAACACCTCGGGTAATCATAAGTGATGAAGGATCGTATTTTTGCAACCGTAAGTTCACTTCTATGATGCAGCGTTATAATGTGAATCATCGAGTAGCTACTGCCTATCATCCGCAAACAAATGGTCAAGCGGAAGTGTCTAACAGAGAGATAAAGCGCATTCTAGAGAAGGTTGTTTGTCCGTCAAGGAAGGATTGGTCTTTAAAGCTCGATGAAGCTGTTTGGCCTTACAGAACAGCATACAAAACTCCACTTGGGATGTCACCGTTCCAGTTGGTGTACGGTAAGGGATGTCATCTACCTGCGGAGCTTGAGCATTAGGCCTACTGGGCATTGAAGAAGTTGAACCTGGATTTAGATGCATCTGGTAAGAAAAGAATGCTTCAGCTTAATGAACTGGATGAATTTCGACTTCAAGCGTACGAAAATAACAAAATGTATAAGGAAAAGGTGAAGAGGTGGCACGATAGGAAGCTACATCCAAAGTTATTTGTACCAGGGCAACAAGTTCTCTTATTCAACTCTCGGCTCCGACTTTTTCCTGGGAAGTTGAAATCAAGGTGGTCTGGACCTTTTATTGTCAAAACTGTGTTTCCACATGGAGCGGTGGAAATTTTTGAGAATGATCTGGACCAAGCATTCAAGGTTAACGGTCAGCGGTTGAAGCACTACTATGGGGACATGGCAAACCGAGAAGTGGTTAGTGCCATTTTGTTGACTACTTGAGCAGGGTACGAAACGTCAAGCTAATGACGAAAAAGAAGCGCTGCGTGGGAGGAAACCCATAAATTATTGTTACAGGAACCCTTAGAAGTTAATAACCTATCCAAAAACACAAAAAAATCAGAAAACAGGGGCTGAAAAAAAAATTCCAGTGACCCCCTGCGCGCCCGCGCAGCTAAGCTGAGCGGCCGCGCAGCAAGCTGAGCGCCCGCGCAGCTATGCTGAGCGGCCGCGCAGGGGTCGAGGACCAGAAATTTTTTTACAGTTCAGAAAAAAAAAACAAACAAAAACAAACACAAAAACAGTTTTAGCCCATAAACCCACGATTTGTTCCCACTACCCCATCATTTTATCCCTTAATTCCCAAACCCTAATCTAATCCACACCCTATATATACATACACCTATCCTACATATCGCCCACAAAACTTCCTACACTTAAACCCTCTCAAAAACATCAAATATCAGTTCTTACACGCTTTTATTCACGAATCAATGGCACCCAAGAGAGCACGCACTATTGACAGCAGCAGCACAGTTCCTACTGCTGATTCATCGAGGGGTACTGCTGCAAGGCCTCGGTTAACTGACAGAGCCGCGGAGGAGGAGTACACTAGGCTGTTGGGTAAGCCGATTCTGAAGGAGAGGGGGTTTTTACCATCGGGGAGGGATGGTGAGTTGTTGCCCATGATTGCAGAGAAGGGGTGGATAGCTTTTTGTGAGTCACCCGAAGCAGTACCGATGAGCGTTGTTCGCGAGTTCTACGCGAACGCGAAGGCTGAAAAGAATGGGTTTTCTGTGGTCCGTGGGCTGACGGTTGATTATCATCCTGCGGCGATTCGCCGTGTGATTGGACAGCGAGAGAGGAAGCCCGAGGAGGAGAACTGGAATGAAAAGACTGCTGAGGATTTTGACTTGGATTTGATTTGTGCGACTCTCTGTCGACCGGGCACAGTTTGGACCCGCAGTACAGGCAATAATGAGTATCGTCACTTTCCGGCGATCGCCATGAACAGGTATGCCCGTGCATGGAATGCATTTATTTGTGCTAATATTTTGCCTTCTTCGCATGCACACGAGGTCACAGTTGAGAGAGCACAGCTGTTGTGGGGAATTCTGAATGAGGAGTACTATGTGGACCTTGGTGAGTTTATCTACCAAGGAATTCTGAAGTTTTTGAGGGGAGCAAAGCATATGAACATCCCTTATGCATCTAAGGTTACGAAGCTATGCCGAGCAGTGGGAGTGAACTGGCCGGCTCATGAGCAGTTGCAGTTGCCAGCCGCTCCGATTGATTCTGGCACTCTGAATGGGATGCAGGAGTGGACCGGTGGTGAGCCTGAGGAGCATGGGCTGGGTTATCGTCTTCCAGGAGGGCGTCCAGCACGAGGTGCTACTATGGCTAGGCCAGGGCGTGATGAGGCTGGTTCTTCGAGAGCTCAGGAGGGTGCTGGGATGGTTGATGCCCAGTATAGGAGGCTTTCACGGCGGATGGATGCCATGTATGAGACACAGAGCAGGTTTGCTCAGGAACTCACCCTTGCGTTAGGGACTGCTTTTCGAGGCCTTGGAGCTGATATCCAGTGGCCAGTTTTTGGTGAGGACTCTGCATACCCGCCGCCTGATACTCCACCCACTGAGGGTGATGATGATGATGACTCCGAGTAGGTATACCCTGTGTTCCTTTCTACTACTTTCACTGAGGACAGTGAAGATTTTTAGTTTGGGGTGGTAGTTAAGGAATATTGTGTGTGTGTCATTTAGTTGCATATTCATGATAGTTTAGTTCATATAGTTGCATAATTTATGCCATATAGTTTTTTTTTATGAATGTCATGTAGCTCATGCATTTACCATGATCCCTTTTGCAATGATTTATCGACTGAATTGTGATATTGATGTGAGTGTAGTGATAGCATTAAAGTGATATTAAGTTGTGTAGGTTGATATGCATGTTAGAAACACTTGTAAGTCCACTAAGTCTTAGAGAATGCGAAAGGGCTAGATTGTGTTATGATTTGGTTGTTTTCAAGGTCAATCTACTTATTATGCTTAGAATTCGATTATAGGTTCTTAGTGATAAAGACATGAAAAAGAAAAATTTTGGAGAAAAAAATATGGAAGTTGTTGCTAGTTGTGGCTAGGCGTCAAATGGCTAGTAGCCGGCTCGCGTATGTTGCGAGTAGTCTAGGGTTGAGCAAGATGGAGCGAAACGCACTTGCTCAGAAATTAGAAAAAAAAAATAAATAAAATAAAAATTTGGCATAATTGATCAAGAGTGGGCTCTTTGGTATTCGAGTTATTAAGTTCTTAGGGGACTTTGTGCCTAGCGACCTAAGGCTTTTAGAGTCTGGGATCCGCTAACCTAACGCTCGTTACATGGATACCATTGTATAAGTCTTTTGTGGACCTCACTCATTGCACGGTCAAATAAGCATTTGAGTTGTAAATAAAAAGCACGATTCCGTAGTAAGCTCCAGAGTTCTTGTAGTGTTGTATATCACTTTGTGCCTGGAATTTTTATTCTTTGTATAATCGTAGGATTGCCTTGAGGATAGTCTAGTCATAGTAATTGGTCTAGTTCCGAAGCATATCTGTTAAGTATTTGCACACACCACGTTTCTGACTGTATGTCCGTTTGCATGAGTTTATTGATCTTTAGTTGTCTAACTACATTCGTTGAGATGTGGCAATTTGGTTAATTA
This sequence comes from Apium graveolens, assembly GCF_009905375.1. NCBI lineage: Eukaryota > Viridiplantae > Streptophyta > Magnoliopsida > Apiales > Apiaceae > Apium > Apium graveolens. The sequence continues at coordinate 65,729 of NW_027417928.1, read as the reverse complement.
ATTGTAGTAAGGGGGATCGCTGCATTTTCATATAGATTGCATTCATGCATATTTTTATTTGTTTTTGAGTCTGTGACGCTTGAGGGCAAGCATCGATTTAAGTTTGGGGGTGTGATAAGTGGCATTTTATACCACTTAAAACGTCTTAAAATGGCTTAAATTGGTGTCTTGAAATCAAGTATTTTGTGTATTTGATGTGTTTTTCTAGTGTTTATGCATTTCAGGATATTAGTTGCATTTCGGGGGAGGAATCATCAAGAATAAGCCTTGGCATGTGTTCACCATTGCGAGAGGAAAGGAACGGACAGATTACGGCGAAGAAACGGAGCAAACTTGGATTTTTTCCAGTAGAGGCCTGCGCGCCCGCGCAGCTGTGCTGAGCGGCCGCGCAGGGTCGGGAATTTTGCTGAATTATTTTAGACTTCTACTTCTGTTTGGCTTCCAACTTCTATGTAATCTGAGTTTTATGGGACTATTATATAAGTAGATTTGAGACGTTTTCACAGGGGGGATTAAGAAGGGGATTAAGAAGAAGAAGATTGTGTTTTACGCAAGAAGCGAAGGAGATAAGGAAGAAGACCGATTTAGCACACCGCAACGAAGGGGAAGCATATTTTATTGTGATTCTTGTTTCGTTGTAACGTTGGATGCTAGTTTTCTTGCTTTGACTTATTTACTCTTGTGACGTACTCTGTTTTAATATAATTAGTTTAGTTATTATTTTCTTGTGTTTGTTTATCATGATTTCATATGAACCCATGATGGCGATAAGTTCTATTATGGGCTAATCGTGATCATGGGGTTGCATCAGATTTATTATGGAATTCTTTAGTTAATTGTTTAATACTTTAGTGTGTGATGATTGCATGATATCTAGTATTGGTTGTGCGTATTCGTCTTATGTGTGTCGCGAACATATAAGATAGGGTGTTAATCTCTTGTGAAGCGACGGTGGATCTTGAGATTTAGAACTTGCCATGCTAGCATGGGTTCATGTACGTTGTGCATGATTAGTGGGTAACTCTAACAGTTTTATTTTCCCTATGTAATCAAAAAGGAATAACTTGTGCTTAAATCGTTGTGTTGTCAATTTCTGTAGACATATAGGAACTCAACATAATTGATGACTATTCAACTTCTATCTTAATTGTGGATGCTTGGTGGAATGGTATTAGTACAATGAAAGTTGGCTTTTATCAGTTTCGTGTTATTCGATTAATATCATCACTATCACATGCTAAAGGTAATAACAATGGCTATAGAAGGAAGTAATAATGAAGTTGTGATCTCATGAGTGTTTTATTATTGATAAATTGAAGTGTTAGTTAAGTGGTTAATTAAGTAGTTAATTATAGTTAATATTTAATCAACAATTTTAAGTGTTATTATCTTAACATTGAGAAGTAATCATACATTGGTGAGTGAGTTTAATTAGACAATAATTTAGTCTGAGTCTCTGAGGGAACGAACTAGAAAGTATTCTATATTACTTGCGAACGCGTATACTTGCGTGAATATTAGCGCGTGTTTTCGCCCTAACAGAACTACAATTCACAAATCACCTCATTGGTTGATGGAATTCAGAGATGATAAAGGAGTCAGAAGATTTTTCAGACTTGAAGACCAACTCAAGATTGCCAGCAATGAAACTCTCAAAGAAATGCAATCTAAGTTGGATATCAGTGATGAAGATGAAGCTGAATTCTTCAGACAACTCCAACTCCAAATTGAGGAAAATGACAAAGGGCTAGGAAAGAAAACCAGGGAACAAAGAAGAAAAAGATGATTTGCTCAGGCTAGAGGAGCACCCTTGGAAATACTGTAAATCTTCAATTACCTTCTAGTACATACACTTTTGCAGCACTTTTAAATTTCTACTTAGTTTCAGTTCATATATTTGTTAAGTGTTTTGTTATCATCAAGTTAACCTTGAATTTATGTCTACAATTCTTATAGACATAAATAGGGGGAGATTGTTAGGAATATATGTGCATTAGTTTGATGATATGTTTAACAAAACACTTAAGTAGAAATCTAGTGTTTGTAGCCTCAACGGATAAGACCATTTTGGCTATCCGTTGATGGTGTAGCTTTACTTAGAAATAAGTCTAGTGTTGTAGCACATTTCAGTCTCTGAATTTGAGATATAATTCTTAAATGTTGAGGGAAATTATAAGTCATGTTGACTACTAGAGGATATGCAGATAGGAAGGCCAATTGTAAATATTTCATGCCTTGTAATTTTGTATAAATGAAATGGTGTCAACGGATAACTTAAAGACCTTCAACGGATGAGAAACAAAGCTTCAACGGATGTCTCTAAAGCTTCAACGGATAACATCCTTCAACGGATGAGTGCATCAACGGATAGAGCTTCAACTGCTAACACATCAACGGATAAAGCCATCAACGGATGAAGGCTTCAACGGATGTTCTGTTAAATAGCAGTTGACAAGTGGTAGTTGTACCTACAAACAGAGGCACATGGGTTGACAGAGACAACTGAGATGTGGTAGCCTATTTCAGGAACATCAGAAAAAGCAGCCGTTCTACTCTAGTATAAAGAGGCAATAGTCAACAATACACTGGAGTAAAATGGAGAAGAAACAAGTGGAGAACTTATTTTATTATTGTACTTTTTATCTTTGTCTTCACTTGTAAACTTGGTAATATATAAACCAAGTAGCAGCTAGTAATTAGATATGAATTTTTCCAGAACTGTTTAGAAAAATCTTGAGAGAAAAATTATCTAGTTTGTACTAGGACGCAGCTGTGATCAACTTCTTGAATCACAGATTTTCTGAAATACCATCTCTGGTGGAACAACAATCCACCAGAAAAGTTTTTAAGGTCTGTTGTGTTCTTTACATTAGTGTTTGAATATATATATGTCTGTATTAGCTTAAAGCAATTCATACACTTGTTTATCTTAAACACATAGCCTTTGAAACTGCTCAAAACTTGAAAAAGTTTTGAGATTTACATTCAACCCCCCTTCTGTAAATCTCATTGTTAGTTCATTAGGAATAACACTGCCTTTGAGATTGAGATGCATTAGAATATCCTCTGAAATTGGATTTGCTGTCATATGACCTCTTTTCTACAGTAAAAGCCAATGATTCAGTCTGAGAGACACTTGACAATTCTCTGTGTTTTTCTTCTTGAGCAAACAGCCTAAAAGCATGTGAGATAGCTGGAATTGGCTCCATCATCAGTACATATTCCCTTGCAACACTAAAATTATCATTGAGCTTCATCATGAACTGTATTAATCTCTATTCTTCCTGCTTTTCAACAATTCTCTTAGTCAAATTACAAGTACATAGATTACAGGTACAGGTAGGCAAGGGACTAGTGTCATTGATAGCATCCCATACAGATTTGATTGCAGTAAAAAATTTAGATATACATTTAGAACCTTGACTCATTTCAGACAATTATTGTTCTAGAGAGTACAATTGTGGCATACTAGTATAACCAAAGCGTTCATCCAAGTCTAACCATATCTCTCTTGCAGACTTGAAGAAAAGCACACTTTTAGCAATAACATCATCTAGATTAAACAATAGCCAGGAGCAAACTAGATCATTACACCTATCCCAAGCTTTTCCTTCAAGTGTAGCATTATAAGGTTTAGTTAAAGATCCATCAACAAAACTTAATTTGTTTTTAGCAGAGAGACTTAGAATCATCGATCGCTTCCAATTAGCATATCCAGTGCCATTGAACTTAGTAGATACAAGCTGCGATGAACTTGCATATGAAGGATGTATGAAATATACGCTAGTAGGATCTTGATTAAGATGTAAATTTCTATTATTCGCCATTAACTCAGTAGATTAAACAATAAGCAAAGAGTACTAAAGAAGAAATTAGAACTCGAGAGATTTGGAGCAATTGCACCTGATAATAGAGAGCCGTGATGTATCATACGAAAACACCATTAGAGATCACAATCAACGAAGGAGACGGAGAATCTATACGAAGAAGATGCAATACGTTCGTAAAATCTCAAATCAACGAAGCAAGCTCTGATACCATGATAAACTTTATCATTTACACTTTTCAGAAACAAGTAACAATCAACAAACTAAGAAGAAGATGAACATGAACTCTATGTAACAAACTCCATTAATGAAAACTAATAGGTGTTCTGTACTTTACAACTAAAGAGGAAGAAGAAAGCTAAGCTTAGAGAGAAGAACAATTGAGAGAGGATGTAAGGTAGTTTTTTAGTTTAGTTTTAGAATTGTAAACAGTTTAATAATATCCGGGGTCTATAGATGATTAGAAGAAAACTCCTGAAGAATAAACATCTAAAATTAAGCTTCCTCGGTTAGTGGATATCTATGTGTGCAATCTGAGAATGCTTCTCTATTGTGCAGCTTTATAAAATGGAGACCTTCATCTTTACCTCTGAGTCTGTTAATGAGGGTCATCTAGACAAGCTTTGTGATCAGATCTCTGATGCAGTTCTTGATCAGTATAGGTATGTGGGGCTTGCAGGATCAACTCAACCTATTGATGTATGGATATCATCTCAATTTTTATTTCACATCTAAAATGAAAGATGCGGTACAGACTGCTCTCAAACAAATTGACATAATTCAATTTTGAAAGGACCGATGTAAGGTGGTGCAGCAAGTTGACCAAACATGAAAAGACGTTTTTTTATTAGGATGGGAATATATTTTTAAGGGTCGGGTTGATAATTTGTTGAAGTATTTCAGAATTCTGAGTGAAACATCATAATATTGTGAGGTTAAAGCTGCTACGAACAAGATGAAGAAGTAAAGAAGATGAACAAAATGTGCATTCCATAATTGAGTGGATTCAGTTACATTGCTTAATTACAAGAGAATGAAACTGCAGCCAATTTATATTTATATACAAGAGCTAAGTAAGAAAAGTTTGTTACAAAAAACTAATTAACTAAGAGCATCTCCAAGTACTCTTAGTACATTCTTTATAAATATAATAAACAATTATGTTTAGAACATCACAATAGCATCTCCAATGGTTGACACTCACTTCGCCACATAATCAAAAATATTATATTTTAAATTCTCTCTCTTCCATAGTTCCATGTTATTTTTAACACTCTTTTTTCAAAAAACACTCCAATAGTTGACATCTCAAGATGCCAAATTCACTAATCCAATAAAAAATACATAATAGAAATTTAGTAGAGAAATAATATTTTATGTACCACTGGGACCACGCTGTGATCATAAATCAAGTTGACACCCTACTTTACAGGATGCCAACTTTTGGCACCCAAAGTTGGCAGTTGGCACCCTATGCCAACTCATTTGGCACCCCATTGGCATCTCTCAACTCTACTAATAAGGGTGTCAAACAACATGGCATTGACATCCCTCAACTTTGCCATATAATCAAAATTATTATATTTTAAATTCTCTCTCTTCCATATCATTTTTATCACCCTTCTTTCAAAAAACACTTCAATGGTTAACACCCCAAGATGTCAACTTCACTAATTCAATAAAAATGCATAATATAATTATATTAGAGAAATGATATTTTATGTAACATTGGGACCACACTGGGACCATAAATGAAATTGACACCCTAAATTATGGGACACCAACTTTTGGCACCCCAAATTAACACCCCATGCCAACTCAGTTGACACCCCAATGGCATCTCTCAACTCCAATAGAATGCAACCAAGAGTGCCAAGCCACGTCATGCCACATGACGTTAGCACCCCTCTTGGCACCCTGTATTGGAGTTGCTCTAAGATTAACAATTACAATGACACTTTTTATCAATGCTCTTTATTATTATTTTACTATTAATTTTAATGTAGGAAAGAAAGAGAGTGAAAAGAGGATTAAAAATGAAGGGAAATATATATTTTATTCATAAAAATGAAATAAGGGATGTGATAGGGTTTCATAAATATAAGGGAGAAGAGGGGCATGTAAAATTTTTAAGGAATGAATAGCTAGTCTTTTGGAGTGATATTTATGTCAAATTACTTATATTTTTAATTGAATGGTTTGTTTAGCTAGTATCTTGGATATGCTCTAATGTTGACTAATCATTGACCTTCTAGAATAAGTTAAAAGAGAGATGCTAAATTTTCGAAAGCATTCCGAAAATGATTCCCGAATGACGAGGTGTCATCTATTATTGTTTAATATTCCTTCAGAAAATAGAACTCTTGTGCATATATATTATTTCTATGAATAAAAAGATGTCATGTGTCATTTATGAATAAATTTGAGATTCATTTCTCCGTAAGTAAGTTAAATGATGTGACAAACTCTAAGTCATGTGACCAATCCCAATGCCCTCAACTTACATTAAAATTAGCTAATCAACCACAAAATATTATAAAATGTCAATGCAGAGGAAAAATTTAAGTATATAATTTGGTAAAATATTACATGTTTGTTATCATATTTTACTATACCTAGCATGAAAACCCGTGCGAGACACGTGTCATGTTAAAGTATAACTTCTAAATTTTGGAAATATTGAAATTTGTGTGATGTTCATGATTTGTGATACTTCTGTTGTACTTTACCCAAATACTTAGCATTTATAAAATTTATCCTAATGTTCTTTACACTTAATTTATTGTTGTTGCACATTGGTGTACGAGATTTTATACAATGTTGATGAAAAATGTAAACCGACTTTTTTGTATTTTTGGCCAATGTTTGCGAGTATAAAAGTTAAACTGATAGTATATTAATTTAAATTATAAAACTATATATTAAGAAAATCCTTATGTACACAATTTCTAAATTCCGAGTTAATATATTTTCATCCCTGCATCGCGGTTCTGGTGTGAATTATATATCGATAAATGATGTGTGGTACATACCCATTAAGGTTGTTTCATACTATCACTAGATGTGTCCATCAAATTTTCTCTTTTGTACATGTGTTTATGTTTCCATGATGTTCTTCATCGCTTTAATAGTTGTTGGAAGGTGATTTATAATTTCACTAAAGGTGTGATATATTTTATAGTATAATCTAACTTGCTTGTTCTCGTAAAGGTGTATAAGTTTATAGTGGAAATTGTTTTTGATCCTACGAATTCCTTCCAACAAGTATGTTGATCTCCAAAATCAATTGAGGCTGCAATAAATGCTAGCAAATTGCTTGATGTTTTCTGCTACCACAAGTTGTAAGAGGTATCCACATATCCACGGTCCCAGATTAGGTAATGATCCTTTATATCACAACATTCAAAATATCATAATTATAAAATATGGCTCTTTATATCACTAAAAACGCATCTAAAAAATGTCACAAAAATGCATTATAACATTGCGCTTGCCAAATTTACAATATAAAGTGGTAAACTTTTTAAAAATATATATGTGAAAATGCGTGTTTAATTTGCATTCAGAAACGAATATTTTATATGCGTTTTTATAGAGCGAATCCCCAACCTCAGTATTCAGGAAAAATAAAAATGCAGGGTGGGTCAGACACACTACTTGCACGTGAAACTGTTCGCATGTGTACTTATTATTCATTGCACCAAGTGTTGTTTCAAAATAGCTATGTAAATGCATAATTTATTAACGTTTATGTGTGATATAAAGGGCTAATTATTTGACTTCTGTTCTTTTACGTCTTTTAACTCCAACTTGTGATATTAGACCCTTTTTTCTCTCAGCTTCAGAGTTTGAACAAAAGGATCGTTAATTAATAATCTTCGTTAGACTTCAAAAAAATTGAAAGAAAACCACCATCACCCCAATAAAATATTTCCTTTCCAAACGATATTGAATCTGATTATCATTATATTATGCTTGTAAAAAATTCCTTGCTAAAATTTGTCTTTCCCATGCTAACAGTTTGACACACATATTTCTATTAAACGCCAAACTTAAGAAAAAACACTAAATTACGAGGTACTGTAAATTTCATTGAACAAATTACATTTATAATCTCATCCTTGGTAATCTTTAATGTAGGCACATGCTATCTTCTAGAATCTAATAGAAAAATTGTGAATATTTGTTCAAATTTTTGTCACCCATTTTTCCAATCTATAGCACCAATGTGGTTGACTGACTTATTTTTCACGATTTTTTTGTTACGAAAAAACCAAATATCCCACAAAACTCTAGCAATCCTAGTAACCTCATTAGCGGTGTTGTTCATTGAATAAGTCACTCCAGAGCATTGTCCACACTACTCATTTCATACATATCACATGTATACTCTCAATATTTGCAAGAACATTCGTGTCCTTTACAGGATTCGGCGAATCAACCGTTATACGATATTAAAATTACAATATAGATAAGTTCTCTTTCTTGTTATTGTTTAATATTGTTGTTTCCGATTATAAAATTTGTCTGACCTTCGTGATTTTTTTATTGATCTTTGATTGTATGTTTTTAAATTGTAATTTGAAGTGAATACGATTGCCCTATTATTGCATGTTTTAAAGTTTTCCCAACACAAATTGGTCGTTGGGTCATGTTTTATATAAGACTGATTTACTACATCAGATGTATCATCATAATGATTAAAGTAATCCGTTTTTTTTGGGTCCTCTCCTTTTTTCCCTAGTATTCATAAATACCATTAATATTTTAATTGCACAACTAGGATCCAAATTTACTTTTTAGGACTCGATCTTTATCATATTGGTGGTTTTTTTTATCATTATGAGGATAAATCGTGTACTAGTGTTTATTATCTTTAAGAAAAGTATTTTATGTGTATATAACCTAGTAAATTTAATAATGTCAACATGGGTAGCGTTGGAGTAGCGTGGGGTGAGCGACCGCACAGAGATCTGAATAAATAAGACACCGCTACACATACTTATATATTACCGTTTCATATTGAAATTTAATAAAATAAAATTTAATTAGTCAAAAAATCAATTTTGACGAGCAATAATTTCACAAGAAAGGCATGTACTTGTTTTGATAGAAAATTGAAAGTGACCTTTTAAAACAACTTGATGTTAAAAGTGTGGTAGATGATTTTGTTTAAAAATATGCGAGAAGTAAAAAAATTTCAAAATGAATTTATTAAAATATATTATTGTTTACAATATATTTCCATTATTCATTTTATTTAAGACAAATTTACCTAAATTTTTATTGGAATATAAATTTAGGGCTATATTTTAATATTTCGTACATGGCCCCAAAAATCACTATCACGTCCTTGAATGTCAACAATTTTAAACACCTTTACACCAAAATAGATAATCCAATGTACCCCTCTAAACATCATCCCACTCTTTTTGTTTTCAGACAAAAACTTCATGTTATATATCATTGATGTCCTAAATTTTTTTGCTTGAAAGTCTTTTTTCCCTTGAACAATATTTGTCAAGTGTTACTTCCCCCCTTATCATAAAGTGCGCAATTTTGATGTCCCTCTTCTTCTTTTAGTGTAAGAATAAATGGTCTTTTTGTAATTTTATTTTTTCCTTCAATCTCCAAACATATACTTGGATCTCAACTGCCAATAGCATTTATTATTCCAGTCCTGATGATATGCCTTCTTTTCTTTCTACATTACATCACAAACATGTTTTACTTATATTGGGTTTTGTTGAGATGAAAGAAATGGAATGGAATGAGATATCACGTATAAAATGACTTAATTTTCAAATTTTTTATTTTTTGAACCATTCCATTTCCTAATCACTTAAACAATAATTAAAAACCCCCCAATTTGAGATGAAATGTTTCATTTCCTTACTATATCCATTTTCTTCACAATAGTTATCATAACAAATTTGCATTATCTCATTTTTTTAGATCTTCCCTTCAACCCCCATTATTTTCCTTTATGGTCTATTAGGGAACATGAATTTCATTTAAAATTCTAAATTTGATTAAATAACATGTTTTGATAAACAAAAAATTTGGATTTGGATTTAAATTTTATTTGAAATCCAACACATGTAATTATTAGTACAAATAAGAGAATTTAAAACGAGAACTCAAATTATTTTATTTGAAATGAAATATATATTTCCAGACACACTCTATATTTCATTCATTTTATTTCATTCCCTTCCATTTACCCCAACCAAAGACAACATTATCAGTGATATGACTTTTGGTTTTCTCTGCAATGTACCTAAAGGCTAATATGTATGTGTTTCTCGTGCAACGGTCACCGCCGATGAATTAATGCAACCTAACTTAGCTCCCCACCAAACGTTTTTGAAAGTATTGAGATATTTTTGGTTTACCTACATGAATAACAAAGATTACGATGAATATATTCCGCACATACTAAACTGCAAGCACAAAATCTGTAATTTGAACGTGTTGAATATCTGCAGGAAAAACAAATAAAATTAAGAAGTTTCATATTAGTCAAAGCACTGGTTGAAACTACATGTTTACCCTAAAATCTTACTATTATGCAGAACCTGACCGATTAGCCTAAAATCTTCTCTATTGTTTATGTAAATATTCAGTGTCAAGACACTAACCATGTTTATAATTACGCATAAAAGCAATATTATGATATAAGCTTAATTATTCTAAAATTAAAATATTATGATATTGTCTTTGAAGCCAATATCAAATTTTAAAACACTATATTTTATCGGTTCTTAAGATTTTGAGCATTTTTTTCCAGAAATAATTTTACACGTTCTTTGAGTTATTATTATTTAGAAATTGAGGTTTAATTTTTTTTTGTCAAGAATGACTTAGTCGTACATGAATTGTACCCTATTGAATATAGACGTCTTTCATTCAAGAAAATTTATTATCTAATCAAAATGCACGCATGTTGCCTCATGACACTTAGACAATAAGACTTTAATGTCTGAAAATAGAACAACTGTAATCAAAAAATAAAATGAAGTAATTAAATCGCCAATAAAATATAGATGATTATTTTTTAAAACAATATTATGAGATATTTAAAATATAAATCTAATCAAAGGTAACCCTTTTGATTAGATACATATTACATTATTAATAAAGTGAATATTTCATATTTAACAATAAAATTAAATATGAATTTTAATTAAGACTAATTAATCAACATAATCATGATTTAAAATCAATTAATCTAAACTTAATTTAAACAAGAAATTACAAGCATTAAGATAATCAATAGACTTATCAAAACTAATGTAAAAATTCAAAATTATTTGAACAAAAGTAACCAGATGTTAAAGAGGAGATAATTATCCTCTTGATCACAGGTTCGAATCCCACAGGAGGAGAATTCATGATTATGCCTTCTGAACCAGAGCTTGTCGCTTTAGTGTAATTTATCTTGATTTCGTGGTTTGCAAGCTATTGCGTGAGCCCGTGGGGTTTACCAGGTGCGCACCCGAAGGGTAGCGGCTGCGGGTTCCCTACGATAAAGAAAAAAAAAGAGTCACCAGATGTAACAAAAATTGTCATTTAACAACAACCATAACCAAAAAATATGGTTAAAACGCCACCTTACATAGCACTCCCTTCGATTACCACAAAAGTCACCGTATGTGACACAGATTCATAAATTACAAATTATCAAATAAACATTATATAAATTTATGATTATAATAATTAAAAAAAACTGGTATCAGATTTTTAAAAAAATCATATTAAACCCCACTCATAACATTAATTAACATAATTTGACTCAAATATTTATTGATACATAATTTATGAACTTACCTAATCTGAAAAAATAACTGACAACATAATGAATTGTTAAAAAAATGTTATCAATTAAAGAGCAATAATAAAATAAATCAACCTGCCAAAAATAAATAAATCGAACAGTTAAACTACTTTTTCAAATTTTAAAAATTAACTAACTTATATCTCCTACGATGCACGAGTTTCGTTATTATTTAAAAAATTTATGTATCCCTTCATATTATAATTTTCAAATATTTATATAAATATATTATAATAATTATAAATTTATAATAAAAATAATAGGATAACATGTAGTCGTAGTTTAGTAGGATAATTAGAATAGACTAATTTGCACTTTGCATCCCAAAACTTTGGCTGAATCTCACTTCAGGTTTAATATTTTAAACTAAAACAGTTTGCACCCCAAAGTTTAGAAAAGCCGTCAATAAGCATCCCTTTAACGTTTCTGACGTTAAGTCAGACGTTAATGTTATTGTCAGAGGGGTATTTCTGGTAATGTATATTTTCAAAAAATTTATGCAAACGTAAATTACAGTCTGCATCCGATATTTTATCTTTAATCTCATTTTAGGTCTATAACTTTAAACTATAACAGTTTACATCCCACAATTATTTTAAACAAATAATTAAATTTATCTAAAATAATTCAATTTTCTTTTTCCAAGTTTATATAATTTAAAATGAAATATAATAAGTCGAAGTATAATATTCTGTCTATCCCACCAAATTCTTTACATTGGAATATGAGGGCTCGACACGCATTTTAAAACTCTTATGAAATATAGTTGCCTCATTTTTTTAAATTATTTTCTTCTAAATAAAAATTTAATGTTAAATTTTTTATAAAAAAGAAAATTTTAAAAATCAATTATGGTACTATAATTTGTAGTAGCCTCAATTATGAGACGGATGGAGTATTATATTAAGAAAAAATAGTAAATAATTATTAGCTAAATAAAATAAGCGTAACGAGAATAATTAAAGATAGTCTGATCGTAATACTTGAAAATTAATTTAAACGAACAAGGTTATATAATATTATATGATATCTACTTGTACAATGCTTAAAATATATACTTAAATTCATAAATAACTTATACTTTTATAATTTGTAAATTTTATAAATAAAGTAATATCGTATTATAAAATTCTTAATTATCTTTCTCTCTATTTTCTTTCTGATTTCAGTTATATTATAATTGTGAAAACAACACTGAATTAATTATTATTTTATGAGTTTCGTGTAAGTCATAAAATTTTATAAATTGACTTTTAGAATTTAATATACAACAAATATAGTAAAGATTCCGCGTTAAAAAATTATATAAACTAGACCAAATTAACTAATGGTCCAGTTTTAAAATCCTAATATGAACATAAAAAATAATATAACTCGATTTATTTTTTGATAATTTGTAATTACCATTATTTTTTGATAACTGAATTACAAAACTTTAGGATGTAAAGTAAGATTTGAGGAAAATTCTAGGATGCAAACTGAAATATAAAAATATTACCAAAAATGCCCTTCTAACAATTAACGTTAACGTCTGATTTAACGGCAAAACTACCAAAGGGATGCAAAAAGTCACCGTTTTTTAAGTTTAGGATGCAAACTGTTAAGGTTAAAAGTAATAGTACCAAAGTGAGATTCAGCCAAAATTTTGGGATGCAAAGTGCTAATTAGTAATATGTCTAGTAATTTAAGAATTTAGTATTTTAGCGGATATATAACATTTTTTTTTAATAATAGGATAAGTTGTGGTCGTAATTTAGTAGTATATGTACTCCAAGTCAAGTAATTTAACAATTTAGCAATTTAGTTGATATATAACACTATTAATCTATAATACCTAATGACTACTCCCTAATTTACCCATTTAACAATTTGGGTAAAAAAATTTACCCATGACCCAAATCCTATACATTTTACTAGATTCATGGACTACCCATTTGAGTTCAATTGACCCATCTTAATCTATATGGTAATTATTTGAATTTCAAAAATAAATCTATCTATGGAAAATGATTTGAACAGATCAAATCAAGCATGATTTTCGTCAATTTGTTACATCATTTTCTCTCTCTTTTTGCAAATCATCCTGCCCCCCTCTCTCTCTCTCCCTCAGTCGATGGATTACAATGGAGTTACAGTACTGCTTCTGAACTTGAAAACGTTGCTTGGAGTTTACAATGCAGTCTCAACGTATTGCTTCTGAACCTTGGTTGCTCCATAACGTTTTTTATTAGATTGTTTAATGTTTTCCCTTGGTGTCTCCAGAACTGTGTGGTTAGATTGTTTGATGTTTTCATGATAGAAATGGTACATGACATTCTTCTCATTATGTTCAATTTCAGGATTCAAGCGTGTTCGTGGACGTAATATTGAGAAAACCTTGAATTCATCTGATGCCACCAGTGAACAAGGTTTTAATCCTCATGATGATGCAGCATGTAAACATTTCCATATTTATTTTTAACTGATTTGTTGATTTTGTCGAACCAGATACAAAACGTAGGGTTCGTGGGAGAAATGTCAATTCTATTCTTTCTGACAGGACTAATCTCCAGCCTACAGAGAATCACCAGTCCAAATCCGTCAACAATGATAGATGTACCCTATAAGTTATGTTGTTATGATTCCTTATAAGTTATGTTGTATACATTACTAAGTTTTTCTTTACTCTTTTGTTTAGTTATACCTGGATCTAATCCACCAAGTTTGCGTGAAGATGCATTATTACGAGCAGTTAGTGGCACGGAGAATCAGAAACCAGATATATTGTTTACCAAAGCCTCTTTCAGCCGATTAAATCCTAAGTAGAGCCAATGTATGTCGTGCACTTCAGATCATAAGAAACTCTATCCAAGGTTCACTCTATGATTTTCCTTATAGCTAATGCTGTATATTTGTTACTTAAATAGGTTCCAAACCTTCGCCTTTCAAGCAATATTTGAGGATGATGAAAGAAGCACATCTCAGCTGTGGTCCTCTACAAGCAATAGGGGTAACTTTACATTTGAAATAAACTGTACTGAACATCTATCGCAGAACAATCGTGTATATTATTACGCCTCATATTGTATAACTACTTTTGTATCAATCCTGACATGGATGCAGGTAATTCTTTCCACCATTCTCATCTAACACCTCTATCAAGAGTTGATAACTTTAACAATGAATCAGAAGAATCAGGTTAGTCCAGTCTGTGATGTTAGTGTTTATTTTTTAATGTAATATTAGTTTTTGTACCTATACGATATAGTTGACTTGAATCTGTGTAATTGAAATTAAGTAACATACAAGCACATACTTTGCCATATTATTTATGTTCAAATATGGAGTCAACCAATTTAATATTGAGAACTGTCTCAAAGCGCTTGGTAGAGTATATAGTTTTTGATTTATATGATACCCTGATTTGCAGGGTATTTAAGTGAAAATGCGGAAATTAGAAACAATTTACTACAAGATATTCCGGTTCAAATATGCAGTCAACCAATTTCTGGAGAAGACTGTATGCGTACGGTAAATTTAAGTAATCAGTCTCTGCGCAGTATTTACACTGCCACGCCTAGTAAGCTTCCTAAACTTGGTATTTGGAATGGCGATACTGAAAACTCACAATTCCTGTTCATCATGCATATTCAGGCGACAGTGATTACCACCCCATTGGTAATCACAGTTTATATATTGAACATTTGTTAATGTCAAATCTCAACGACGTTGTGATTGACACTGATTTCCAACCAAGTTTTGAACTTCTGGCTAACAACCGATGCGAGGTCAATACAGTTCCAATATCAAATCCCCAGCTCACCCAGCCTGGTAAGCAATAATGACTGAGTATCTACTGAGGAAATGTTATAGATTTTATTTGATAATATAAAATTCTTGATTAGAAATTAGATCAAAATAAGCAAGTGAGAGTGCGTGGAAAGAATTACAGTTCCAAGGATCATAATGTATTCCGATCTACACTGCCACAAAATACAAGTTTGAGGGAAACCATTTTACACACTCCTGGAAGAAACACGTCACCTTTGGATGATTCCCACATATCAGGCACGGCTTGATAATGAATCAAGTGAACACGAATTAGATACGTAAATTAAATGTTATTAACTGTCATAATTTTGTTTGTTTTTTTTTCTAGATGAAAACAAAGTTAGCGTGCCTGGCAAGAAACAGCTCGCCAAAAAAAAGTAATATTCTGTAGTGCAATGCCATCTTCTTATACAGGATTATTCGATAATTTGATATACACTCCCGCTGGGAACAAATCGCTTTCAGAATGTACTCAAACATCAGGTCAATGTTTGTAATAATTCTTAATTGAACAATAGATGTACATACTATCAAAATCATAACCTTCCACGAACTTTTACATAATTGAACTAATGTTCTATATCTCTAATTATTGATTTAGTAAAAGTTTTGTAGGTGTTCACATATGTGGAGAAACATGTGCAAATCCTAAAACTCTGTGTGCGCATAAACTACAATCCATAGAGTTTTCAGGTGCGGTTCATATATATGTGCGTACATTAATGTATATGTCACTTTTGTAAATGAAGCTCCATTAATGGAGTTTAAGATGCAAAAATGAAACATATCGTACAACAATCATGAAGAAGAAGAAGATATTCATTCAGTAAAAACAAGTTTATTTTACAATCTTATTCTCACTTTTGCTCTCTCTGACTGACTTATATACTTGATACAAGACTCATTATGAGCCATTAATCTGTAACTAACTTTTGCTGAGCTGTGTTGTGCTGGACCTGAGCTGGCATGTGCTGGACCTGAGCTGGCATATCAGAGTTTAGCATATCAGATTTTTTTTTGTTGTGTCTGAAGACTGCAGCTTTTGATGCATCAACTTTGGCTCTTTCTCTTTGCCTATATGATTAACAGTATACTATTAGATTGATAAGCATCCAATATGTTTAGTTCACAAGTTTACAAATAATGTATTTGTTACAGCATGTCAGATGAGAAAACAGGAAACTCCAGGAACATGTCAAAGTGATAAAAGTGTAGTCACTTTCTCATTGCATGCATCCAGAGTGCAGAAACGATCGCGGAAATCTCTTAACCCAGATGGATTACAAACTGGAGAACATCTAAGTAAAAAAGTTTGTGGTAGAATAAGTCCAGGTCCTTCGACGTTCGATACATCGTTCGTAAAAAGTAATTTTGAGCGAGGAGAAAGTTCAGGGTCTAAAAACTTATTATTTGACTTTAACAGTGTTGATGATTTTGACAGCAGTGACTGTTTATCCAATGGTATGAATTTAGATTTGACACACTACATACTAAGCTGTGAATTCTATATGTTTTTTGCATTGCTCATTCTCTGATGAATTGCAAATTTTTGTAGGTGACTGTGAGGATATTGATGTAGATTTATCTGACAATACTATGCCTAAGTGGAGTGAGTACCTTGATGTTGGTGCTCCTGATAAAATTTGTTCAAAATGTCAGGCGATCATGTGGAATCAAGAAAGGAACAATAAATCTACACCAAGACAACCTCCAACTTTTTCTCTTTATTGTAAAAATGGGCAGATAACTCTTGATAAAGAAAATCAACCTCGTGAACCTCTTGCTACACTCCTTAGTGGTGCATCCCATTTTAGGCATTTCAAGCAAAATATTAGAATGTACAACTGTATGTTTGCGATGTCTTCCACCGGAGGAAAAATTGATCATAGTATCAATCATGGCGGTGCTCCTTATTGTTTCAAGGTCAAAGGTGTAAATTACCACAGTATAGGAAGCTTTCTACCACCTGACGGTGCACTTACCATTTCTTTTGTGTTCTGTTTGAATTTGTTCTCATGACCATGTAGAGATGTGGATGTATCACCTAGGAATCTGCGTGAATCTACTGTATAAGAACATGGAATTTCAGTACTACTTTGTGATGACTCTCCACATTTTTCCTTTATCCATTCTTCAGAGTACTTTCTATTTCGCTGTGAAAGATTGAAACTGAGTCCATTAAATTTGTAATATAAAGCAATATAAATCATAAAAATAGATAAACATTTGAATATTACTTAAATTGTTCCTTAAGGCCAATAGAACGGACAAACAATTCAGATTGCCTATTTTCCATTGTAGCATACATCTCTGAGTAGAAAATCTTTGTTTTTTCCATGTCATTATTGAATTCTACGAACGCTATAGCCAAATTTTGCAACTCTTGCTCCGCTACATTCTTTATGCCTGACCATCTCTTCTCACTTCTTGAAGTCATTTTGTAATCTGTAATATACATCTAAATTTTAAAAACACCCAAAGGTATATATACATATGAGTATTGCTGGTAGTTTTTGGCAGTTCTTTTCTGATAAATTTAACAGTTACCATGATCTGTAATAACCGAATGGTAGTTAACAATTTGAATTTTTTTTCCTATTTTCAACTGTCATGTTACTCTTAATTTGTGATGTGTCCTTAAGGAATATGCTGATTAGGTCCTCATTATGAGAAGATACTTTTAAAAAGGTTTACAAAAAAACAATTTACATAAGTTGGTGCATACTGTGCATATTCACATACTCATTCTTTTCCTGTTCATATACTGTGCATATTCTTTTCCGGTCTTGAGACTAAGGTTAAAGCTTACTTTAATTCTTGTTCGAAGGCTAAAGAGTTCTACAGTAAGCAAGCTGTTAATCAAACATCTGGAATAGGTTTTGATTACAATGCTGCTATTGGAGAATTAGGTATAAACTCCCCTCCTCGTGTATGTGCTAAAGGTAGGGAAGTACCACATGTGCTTAAGGGTGTTGATGAACCCCTCTATAAAGGATCAATTGCTGAACCATTTGATGAGACCTCCTTTATTATTCAAGAAGAAATACGTGCTGAAGATCTTGCTAATGAGAAGGTTGTTTCCAAGTCAAGTGTGTCGAAAGTTCCAGTCAAAGTTGTGAAAGCAACTGAGACTAACTCAGACACACATGAGTTGGATAACAAAAATGCCATGTCTACCATGCATAATTTGCCTGTTGTTAATCCCTCTCATAAAGTATGTGGTGTTCCTAATTGTATGTCTTGTGCTTTTAATTTGATGTATGCTAATTTTAATGGTAAGCATTTTCTAGTGATAAGACTACTCCTCGTCAGCATGTGAATAATAGGAAGCATGATAGGTCTAAGACTGCTAGTCCTTCTAAGGCTAGAAAGGAGACATTTGTGCCTAAGCCTAAACAGAAATTTGTTAAGGCTGTTTACAAGGTCAAATGTCCAGTCATTGAGAAAGTTGAGAACATTAAAGTTAAGAATGTTGTTTTTCCTGATAAAGGTCAATTCCATAAGTATGCCGGACCCAACCAAGTTTGGGTTCCGAAGAAGGTTTAATTCATTTGTATTGCAGGGCATTAAATAGGTGGAACCGGCAGTGTGGATTCTTGACAGTGGATCGTCAAGATATATGACCGGAGATAGAGCCCTACTATCAAATGTGGTTGAGAAAGTTGGCCCAGTGGTTACCTTTGGAGATAACAGCAAAGGTTTAACTGAGGGATATGGCTGTTTGCAAGCTGGTAATGTTATCATTGAACTTGTAAATATTTTCTTTATTTTTGCTATATTTATATAAGTTTTTATTTGTATTTTCTGTAATTGTAAATATTGTTTGAGGTAGTACAGTTGTTAGGAGTTAACAATTGTATGATATATAAAATTGAATGTTGATATCTCTTTGATAGATATTTGGTATTTAATTCATTGATATTTTTTTAAAATTATATTAAAATCATATGCAACATAATTATTGGTGTCTAAAGTACTTGACATGTATCAGTCAATGATATATTGGTAATATTTTGTTGCAGATAATTGTGAGCTTTTGACATGAATGAGAATTACTTAGACTTTACCTTAAGTGATCATTGCTTTAACAAAAACTCATTCATATTGAAAGACAAATCTCTCCTTCTCTTCTTAATACTGCTAGGTCATCAGTCTGTGTCTTATCAAATCATTTATCTTTTAGGCATAAAAACAGACTTTTGCACTCGAACAGTTTTAAGAGAAAATCAAACTTCTTTCTACATTAGTGATTTCTTATTTCATTTTAAAATCTTTTGAAATCACTATTGTACATCATTTCTCTCAAATGATTAAATGTATGATTTTCATTCATTATAGATCTTAAGTACATTTTATCTCTATTGCCATATGTTCTGTGATACAGGTTCAGCCTCCAATGGATTTCTTTCATTGACAGTCATAAGGTTGAAAACCCACAACTTTTATCCCAGACTGTAAAGACAAACACAGAAACAGAACCAACCAACACTCTCTTACCACTAAAATGAAGTATGAATGAGCGTGAGGGAGATAGTGCCTTAGTGCACCACATAAGGAAGGTTCTGAAGTCAACCCAGCAGCTCTGTCTCTTACAAAGATGAGTAGTATTTAAACCGAGACAACTGCTAGCTCCCATACATCTTCTCAAAAAGATGTAATGGCTGAAAAGGCACAAAAACAGTTACTAGATTCATCCTCTCAACAGGGTGCGTCTATTGAAATTTGCCTGTCAGCCAGGGTATCCGATGTAGTCTCAACATCTCAAACATAAACAATTCTTGATGCACAAGGAAAGGTTACACACACAAAGGAGGAGTTGACGGAAACAAGAGTTTCGACCATTTTAAGGTCAGATTCGATTGTTCAAGGTTCTTTAGTGGACCAATTGCCTTTACAGATGTTAGGAGAGGATACTGATCCAAAAGCCATATGTCAGTGGTCAGTGTCTACCTCCCCAGGCTTAAATCCCCTGGATGCATCTGCGGATAGTGGATCTAACATAGGCGCAGATCGGCAACTTGTTGACAATGATTTAGATATTACCTGATGAGTCACAAGGAATTATCTTCACAGACATTAGAAGGGAACTTTGATCTTTATGCTAAATTCTTTGGATCATTGTTTACCTTCCCAGAGTTCAAATCTGGAACCCTAAAAGGGAAACTAGCAACTTGTTGATTATGACTCAGATTCATCTGACGAGTTTAATAAGGATGGAGATTTACGAACTCCCATTGCACGACCTGTGACCTCCTTAAGGATGGCTAAGGTGATTTTCCTTGCAGGTACAGCTGAATTTTGGAGCTATGAGAGGAGTGATACACTTGTGAGAATGAGTGTAAACACGAGTGGAGAGAAGAGTGAAACACATGTGAGGTACACTAAACAGAATCACACACTCACAGTGAGGAAGAAAGAGAAACTACTTGTTATTTATTTTCCAACCAAGTGGAATATGAGAAATCCTTCAGACAATGGCATACATTCATTTTCTAAGGAGGAGATAAAAGTTTTAGTAATAGTTTGGAGGATTTCTCAACTAAGGGGAAGAAACAGCAGGGAGGAAGAAAAAGGTAAAGCACATGTACACTACACTACACCATTGTTATTTGTAACTACGGATCCTATTATACGGGAGAGATGGTAAACACAAGGTGATTTCCTAGTAAGGGAAGAAACTATTTTCCAAAAGGGGAGTACCATTGGTTTTTATCTGCGGATCCTATTGTACGGGAGATGTGGTAAACGAAGGTGATCTCCTTTAAGCAGTTGATTCTCATAGGGGGGAAGCAAGAGATATATGCGCTTCTCAACAGGAAATGTGGTTGTACAAAAGAAGATGAAACTACTTGAAGATATGTTCAGTCTAGAGGAACATCTATTTGGAATCTGGAAAATGTTAAATATTATTCAGAAATTTTCTGCTATTTACTTTGCATTACTATTTATATCTTTTTCTTATTTGTTAGTTGAGTTATCCTCTAGGTATTTGTTGTTATTGTCTAACAAACAAATATGGGGAGATTGAAAGGCATATGACATAGCCTATTTGTTTATTCGAGTATTTAACTCAACTCAAATAAGAATGTAACAAGTAAATAGTGGATATATCGTCAAAGAGATCTCTCAAAGTAACATCTGTCAAAGGATTCAGAAACAAGGTTCATCTACAGACTTGAGGAATTACTTCACTGGAAGAAGTTCAAGAAATTGATCAAGCCTCAGTGATATAAATCAAGATTGTGGATTTAATCAAGTGACAGAGATCTTGTCAGGGTATCAGATAATTACAAGGATTTAATCTGAAGAAAATCAAGTTATCAAAGTTAAGACATGAAGAAACGTCACGAAAGTTAGTCACTCATGAACTAGACAGTACATCGAGTGTCAACATTGAAGTGGTGGAATTGATTCATAATTGACAGTGATTTTCAGAAGATTTTCAGAAGATTTTCAGAAGAATGGTTGATGTTGAAGAGTAGTATTAATTCTCTATTAATTAATTAAGTCATATAGTTTAATTAAGAAAATAAATTATATGTGCAAAAATTAATTTATTTATTAATTGAATTAATTGATTAATTAATTAATTCTGAATTAATATTATGAATTTTCAGAATTGATTTTGAATTTATATTCAATATTAATTCAGCATGACAATCAATTGAACTAGTATGACAATCTGGATTGTCATACCGAAAGTCATACTAGTACAACAGATTGTCATACCGAAAGTTCTACCAGCTATGAGATTGTCTTGCTAGTTCAACCGAAAGTCATGCCAATTCTCAGATAGTCATGCTAGTTCAAGTGGATTATGTTGATTGAATTATAAAAGACAGAAGCAGCAGATCATTCAATTACAATTTGGATACACAGAAAACACTCAAGAACAAAAGCACAGCAGCCGAAACAAACATTTCATCTCTTCACTGCTGCAATTCAAGATCATATATTTCTAGCAATTAAAGTTAAATCTAAACCACTAGAAATCATTCTCTTGTTCTTGTGTAACTATCTAGCGGATCAAAATCCCTAGAACTTAATCTCAAATTGCTTTTAGCATTTGATTCTTTTTATTGCAAAAATAGAAAAAGTTCATGTCGAATTTATTCTAAATTTGTGATAATTAATTTGAGATTAATCTCTTGTAATCGATACCGTTGTTGTAACACCTTTCAAGTTTAATAATAGTTTTATTAAACTTGAATTTTGTTTCAATTTTTTATTCCGCACTAAATTCGATTAAACGGTATAGTTTATATTCAACCCCCCCTTCTACAAACATATTGGGACCTAACAAGCACGTTCCGTCTCTTGGTCTAAGAGCGTAGGCAAAACCTATTTGAGCAATCAAACAAATCTATAATCATTAATTATGATGATCATATTTTAAAATTTTCTTAAATAAATTACACTAAACTTACGACATGTCCGTGCTTTATTGCTCCACTGTCCAGAATTTTAAAAAATGATCTTCTTCCTATTTTCTCTCCTGAATTACAATTCCAAGTAACTGTGTCAGTTTACCAAAATTTTTTTATCAAAATGACTCTGATCATATGCAGTCACTCATTAATAGGCAATTAAATTAGAAAATACATGCTTCCTTCCTAGATTGTATAGGTTGTTGTTTAAACACACAAATATGGACAATATTGGAAGATGTTTCCCTCAAATTGAAGGCAATAACATCTCCAGCAAAAAGCTCTGTATCCGAGACAAACGCTTCCCAACCACTTACAAAGTGACATGTATCACCATTCCATTGCAGCTGAATATCCCATTCTCTGACCCCAAAAGTTAACTGAATAGTCTTCATACCTTTCCATTTTTTACACAGCTCATCCAATACGGCCTGCATTTTAGAGGAAAGTTTAGATTTAATTATTTATAATACGGAGCACAAACAAAGAGAGATTACATATAGCCTTATATGTTTGGAAATTTGAGATTGTATACTCACCGATTTTCGCATAAATATTTCAGTCCCAATTCCTCTGACCTCAATCAAGTATTCCTCAGGATTGCTTCTTACAGCATTATGAGTGAATAGTCCTAAATATTTTTCAGTTTCTAACTGGTCTATACTATGAATAATTTCATGAAGTCTTGGATCATCCGAGTGCTCATTCATGAAATAATCAAGGGGGTCAATTGTTGGAGTAAAGCTTGCACTCGCCAAATTGTTGTAACAGTGAACGGTGAAGTTTCCATATCCATAATACTCAAATATCATAACAGAATATATTTTTAATTCATGAAACCTAAGAAATTCAACCATACCACATATTTTCTTCCTACGCCTATCGTACACTGCATTCCACAATACAGTCTTACACCTTAAGTGCAAAAAATGGTCAAGTTTGCGGCCAAATTTCTAAATGAAAGTATTTGGAAGTCTCTAACAAGATATAGCAAAATCTGTTAGACGGTTAAAATTACTCATGGATGGAATTTATCTAATTCAACTAATAATAGAAATACTGACAAATGTCCCTTCTTTATCGGTCTCCACATTTGCAGAAATAAAGGTCGTCAATGGTTTCCGACCTTGACCTGAAAGTAATGTACGACCCAACCTTCATTATCACTAAATATGATTACTGTTACTAAAAATATTATAATTGATTTCTGCTTACCCATGTCCCATTCAATGCCACAGGAAAGGAATTTTCTCTTTATTTTCTGTAAATCAGGGTAATATATCTTTAGTAGTAATTGATAATTGTGGGTAGCTAACATAACACATTAACCTAATACTACTCAATATCTAACTTCAAACAAATATTAGCCTAATAAGATTTGCGAGAAACATTAAATCATATTTTGTCCAATCAGAGAGGTTGAAACCCTATGTAATCTGGTTTCATCAATAATCCTTACGATGTCTTAACAAGTTACTCAGGATATATTATAGATCTTAAAATTAAGTCTGGGAAAGATCATGAAGTTGTCATCTAAACTTAGATCAGGTACATACTTGAACAATCCTAAAACAAGTTAAAATAATACATTCAACATAACTCAACTTTCAAGAATTCACCATATAAATATTTGTTAGCTTCTTCGACATGCATGTTACAGAGCACTTAGAGAATTTAAAGTCCTTTTCAATAACAAGCAGAGCTGTGTCAATTACAAACTTGCCATTATATAAACCCTAACTAAAACACAATTTTGAAATTGACACGGGGATATTTAACTTACCTCCATCTGCATCTGATCCATCTTTCTACTTTACGGTGAATGAGAGTTTCGAAACCACAGTCTACACAAATACAAGATGATTCTACCTAAGTAGTATTTTGTTCTCCCTTTAATAACCTTTAAAAACCAATTTAATAATACACTATAAATTATTATCATAGATTATTAATAATATTTTATAGTCCCGCTATTATTGGGTAAATTTAAATTTATTTAATAAATGTATAATTTCCGCATCATATATAAATACTAATTCCTAATTAATACTTTTATTTATTTAAAATATACATGTTTCATCTAATTGTTGACAAATACAAAGTTTCAGGTCTATAATTTATTAATAAAAAGAGGTTTTTAAAACAAAATTAGAGAAATAATACAATATAATATTTTACATCTAATCACGTCTAACCGTAAACTAATCAACAAAGTTTCATAAGACAAAGTTAACAAAATTAAACCACAAAATTTCGCGTAAAATGCAACACATTTAATAAAGTAAACTTTTATTCTAAAAAGAGGTACATTAATTTTTTTCTTCATTTGCTCAGTTACATTAAAGAAATTTATATAATTTAAAATATTTTTACATATTTAGAAAAAATATTTTTCCCCAAGATAAATGTTATTGACTAAATTCAGCCTTTTTCAAGAGTGAATAATTATGGTCAAAAGTTTTAACGTATGCACAAAAAATAATTTTACATGATATTTTATAAGTAAAATGTGGTTTTGGGAATACGTTTTATATTATATTATAAATATATTTTTGGATTACTTGTGGATAATATTTTAAATTAAATTAATTGTAAAACATGTATCCAAATAGAATATAAATGCCAATATTTAAATTTATTACTAGACATTTAATAAGTACATACAAAAGAATATATTTATACTTTTTTTCTCCAGACAAAAAAATTATATTACACACGTACGGAAGATGAAAGGTTCACAACCTTTTGTCCACAACAAGGATTTACGCATTCGTTTTCTCTAAATCTCAAAAGTACCAAGTTAACTACATCTTTTACCAAACTTTCTCAAATGGCTGATCAAACTATCTTCATTGTTTCACTAGAGCTGATCACTCTTCTTTTTTCTCACCTAATTTTTCAGATAGAAAGCTTTAGTTTGTTTGTGAAGTTTTTGTTAGTATGGGAGCATAAACAACCAGAGAAACATATCAAGTATGTCCTTGAAGCTCTTGATTGGGATAAGCTATATGACTTTCATCAGCATCAAATGAAAGTTACACGTGACCAGTTCTATGGCTTCGTTTCTTATTGTGTTAGACACAATGTTCATCAGGCAAGCTTCTTTAACTCATCTCTCAGACTGTTGAAAAGGCATAATGTTGATTCTAATCTTCAGGTTTTATCAAATCTATCTTCTACATATTTCCCATCCAGATTTCCTTACGTTTTCTTTAAGGCATTATATAGACCAGCTGAAATAGATAGTACCGCTACTGAAATGTATATGATGGTAACCAATATTGATATGGGAGGAAGAGTGAAAAAGATTATTACTTTGTTCTCAGACATGTACAATAACATTGCTGGAAATGATATCCTCCTCCCAGCAAACAAAATATGTCCAAATGCACGGAATAATAGATCATTAGACCTGCTAGATGGACCTCCGCTTCAGATAGACTTGTGGAATTTATTTTGCACTAGAGCAGTCCAAGGAAACTATCAGGAAGAAGGTGAACTATGGCCAGAGGGTTTGAAGATGGCATATCTTTGGGACTCAAAATGTCACAAATGCACTCTTCAACTGATGCTTTTCAAGATTTTACTTTATGCAATGAATTATTAAATTTACGCAATGTAATTGTGTTATCTTCAATTGAACCTATGTATCTAGAATTTTTATCTAACTATCTTTATCCCATATTTCTATAACCTTATATTGATTACAAGATTCTTGACGTATATGTTGTGCATACCATGTTTTTGGTTTACGAACACATTTCTAGCTTATAGTGGAAGTTTAAAGTGAATACATCTTTCACAAATGTGTCAATATTTGACAATGGAATCAATGTCTGCATTTTTTAAATGTTATCACTTGCATCAGCCTCAAATGCAAGTTGTGATTCACCTATTCTATTTTTTCGAGTCATACTGTGTTAGTCACAATATTCATCAGGACAGTTTTTATAAGTAATAGATGTGACTGTTTATCAAGTATAATGTGCAATTCCATCTTCATGTTTTCTGAAATGTATCTAATAAGAAGATCTTATAAATCACAAGATATTAATGGTCTTCATTTTCACCATATTGAGCATGTTTAGGCTATTTAGAGACTAGTTGTTTCATTATTATTCTTGATCAACATTTGCTTAAACTGACCAGCTGAAATAAATAACACCTCTAATGAAATGTATAGTACTGTCACCAATACTGATATAAGAGGAAGAGTGGAAGAGATGATTTCTCGGCTTTCAGATATGTATGCTAACATTTGTGGATATCATCTGCTAATACAAGAACCTACTATATGGACCAATGTTTAATATAGCCATCTGAAACTCCCTTTGTACTATAGCAGATCATGGACATTAGCATGAAGCTCATGAAATATGACAGGTTTGGATAATGGTACATCTCAGGAACTCAGATTGTCACAATTTTAGTGTTTGACTTATGCTCTTGAAGATTTAACGTCATTGCTATAAATTCTTATGTCAGAAAAATGAAGTTTTATTATCTTAGATATAACTTATGATCTCAGGTATCTATCTATCTATATGCTATATTTTATAAACTTCTTATAAGAAGATTGTTGACATGTATAATGTGCATAACATGTTTTGGTTATACAGCAAAATTGTAAGCTAATAATGGTAGATTAAATTTTCTAAATCTATTTCAAATGTAATCTTTCTCAAATGTAATTATTTTCTAATGTAATCTAGCTCAAATATAATCTTTTTCAGGCTGGTTATGCTATTGATGTGCTATTGATGCTATATATGTGAACATGTTATCAAGTACAAGGAGACGCCGAGTAATATTCAACACGTAATGTTGTCTTACTGTCAATAGAAAAATTACGTAATGTGCTATTAGCTCAAATTTAATAAATATATTTTCCTATTATATGTGAAAAGGATATTCGCGTAAAAAAAGACTTCAAAAGAGTAATGTTGTGTTAGTGTTAACTGAAAAATTATGTAAACATTTCTCTTTATATTATTTAAAAATTTAAAAAAAAAAAAAAATTAGCACGCGTAGCGCGGGCAAAAACCCCTATTTTACTTTTTAATAACTAAAATTAGGGAATAATCATTGAATCAAATTATACCACATTATGGTTATTATAATATAGTATTAATTAGTAGAGTAACTTGAGGAATTAGGAATTAATAGCTGTTAAAAAGGAAAAGGAAATGAAACTGATGCTCACCGGCATTAACTCACAAGAAATAATCACGATAACAAATAACGCAATAGTTAAGGCCAGAATCTTTGATAACATGATAACTCTATAACACAAGATAACTGAAAATATTCTAACAAGATATCAAGCATGAGCCTACTCAGCAGATTACATGACACATAAAGAGTAAAGAGTAAAACTACACATTTTGCACAAAGTTAGACACAAACGCATAAGGACACAAAGAGACATTATGCAGAGATTTACAAGTAAAACATAACGCTGAGCTTCTAAAAAAAGACTTAAACACAGTGAAACTTCGTCACTGCATCAAAAAGCTGCAGAATTATAAAAGCAGATCATTCAATAATTTATATATATCAAAATTTCTAAGTTTGACGAGTTTCAGCTTAGCCGTGGAGTCCATGCACATGGACCTTATCATTTCCAATGAGAATTTGATGGTGGTAACAATGCAATGAGCGTAACAAGAATTCCGGAATAGAAACTGTTTGACACACCTGAAAATTCTTGAATTGTTACTATGAAAACGTGTAGGAAACGTTGAAAAACACGTCAAGAATCAACACCAGAGCGCTTGGATCACCATTTCTGATATGGAATCACTGAGCTGACTCAGTGTGTTGAGTGCAGAATTGAGAAGTTTGGTTTGGTAGCA
This sequence comes from Apium graveolens, assembly GCF_009905375.1. Lineage (NCBI taxonomy): Eukaryota > Viridiplantae > Streptophyta > Magnoliopsida > Apiales > Apiaceae > Apium > Apium graveolens. The sequence continues at coordinate 36,973 of NW_027417928.1, read as the reverse complement.
CCGTTGATGCTGGGAGCTTGAAGCTTGGTTTGTCTGCACTAAAAAATTTAAAAACACATCAAGTATGGCAACAAATGATCCTAATTTGATAGCCCCGACCTCTACTGTCATGTAGTTCTCTTACAGGTAAACAATGCAATCCAAGTCGTAAACATAATCACAGTGTAAATCTAATGATCATGACACACTTCAGAGGTTTGCGGGTAGATTGATAGGAGAAGACGAGAAGATATGAGGTTTAATTATTGAGGATATTGTCTTGGTCACTAGTCTGTTCTATAATTATGAAATATCTATTTCAGCAATTTATGATTTCAAAATTAGTTAATTGCTTTTGCAAAGAGTTACAGAAATCACTTCAGATGCTTATCTTGGCTTTATAGAAGAATACATAGTGGGGATCGGGCCTTGAAAGGTATAGAGAGTAAACTATGTATAGATATAATGTGTTTGTATGAAATGGGAAAAGTAAGATAGAAAGAAAATGTTCTTATGCATTACTTATGAAACTGACTACATGAAAGATATAAAACAAAACAGACCCACGATTGTGGTTACATGAAAATAGCAACAACTTCACTGAACTCCTACTATTACTCAACTATCTAAATAACTCTTAGAAATACTATGAGACACATGGACCTAGTCTACAGTCTCTTATTCAAATACAGTAATACTAACGTTTAGATTATTTCCAACAAAAGGATGGTGGTTCCTGTATGAAATGTTGGTCTTTTTTCTTAACAAGCTTTACTGTGTATATATCAATGTTGAATGAGTGAGGTTCTGCAAACTCAAGATGGTATTAGAGCATTTCTGTTTTTGGATCTCGATTATCGTTGTTTCATTAATCTCTCTCGCTATTTCGCGGTTTATTTCAATCTCTTTGAACTCTGATTCGTTACTGGTTGGCGTATCTCTATCTTCGATCTATTTTTGTTTCTTTACATAAGTTTTGTGCTATATTGCATTTATGATGTTTTTAATAAGAAGAAGCATGACAATTCTTATAGGTGCATTAGTAGAAATATTACAATTCTACAAGCATAAAGGTTCTAAATATTGGTTGATTCGGTCGAGTGGTACTCCGATGTTGAAACCAGTACTCGAAAAATCAACTAATTTTGCAGAATTTGAAAATGCATCTGCGTAAAATCATTTTCAAGTTTCATTACCTTGGGGAGTAAAAAGAGAACAATTTATAAAAATTTCTTAAAAGTTCAACAGCTATGTAAAAAATGATGTGATCAAAAGTAAATAGATGCTTCAAGTTAAAACAATAGAGAAAAGAAAGTAAACATGATAATTTTAGTAGCGGTTACACTCTGTGCTTTCCTAGGTTTTGTGGCTTTAGCATGGACGGGTAAAATGTTGGTTTCGCTCGAATCGGGAGCTCACGCAGCAGGGAAGCATAGGAAAAACAATCGATAATCCTCGCAAGAACTCTTACACGAGAAATCTTTTTAATATATTGAATCCACGAGAGATCTTAAATCTACAAGAAAGATACGGAAAAAGCTCTCAAAGTTTTAATTTTAATAAAAGATTTTAAATATGCTACGTCATAAGTTTATTTGTATAGGGATTGAAAACCCTAAAATGAAATAAATTAAATCTTAATTAAAAATAAATAATAATTAAAAGTAGCATGATAATGCAGTTTTGAGCATGAGCATGCAATGTCTTTCATTTTGTCACCAAAAAGCTACTGTTGGTATCGTGATCATGTCATCATGCATCCTCAGTAGCGTGATCATGCAGTCATCAGCCGATCGGATCTTTATATGTTTTGGTCATGTCCGTTTCGATGAGACTAAGCAGCTAATTAATGGCGTGCTCATGATCTGCTTTGATGCCAATTGACGCGGCACGGAAGCGTAGAAGAAGCAAACGTCAATCCTTGCAAATTTCAATATCTTGAATCCACAAGGCAAATCTTAAATCCGCAAGGATTTTTTAAATTTTCAAGAAAGATAAGAGAAAAACTTTTAATTTTAATAAAAGATTTTTAATATGTTACATCATAAGATCGTTTATATAGGGATTAAAACCCTATAACAAAATAAAATAGATATTAATTAAAAACGGATAATAATTAAAAGCAGCGTGATCACGTAGCTTTGAGCATGAGTATGCAATGTCTTCCGTCTTTTCACCAAAAAGCTATTGTTATTTTGGCATGGCCAAGTAATCCAGTAGCGTGATCATGTCATCATGCATCCTCAGTAGCGTGATCATGCAGTACTTAGCGTGATCACGTCTTTGCTGTTTTCGCGTTCATTACTTAGCGTGATCACGTCTTTGCTGTTTTCTCGTTCATTACACCCTCGTTGTGCACTAAAAATCCTCGTTCCACCGCCATTCGTATTTTCTACAGAGCTTTCACTCCTGACACTGCCTGGACCATCTTCATCACCTTTACTTTCTGTTGGTAGCTTCATAAATCCGGCAATGCTCATTGTCTGTCAAAGGCAACAGAAAACCAGTCAGAATTTGTTTCCAATTAAGCAAGCAAAACACCCAAAATTAAGCTAGAACATACACAAACAATAATGGTGCACATAACATATTCAAGAAAAGCTTTACTATTAATCTTCCGTTAAGATTTGGATTTTTTTTAATTCACCCTTGATTGCATGCTAATTTTTTGTTATAGATAATACTCAAAGTAGATTACCTTGTAAACTTTCGTATCCTTGTCGATATTGACATCCTTCTTGGTAGTTCCATTCTTGGATTTCTACGAGATACAACACATGACATCAATTTTAGAGCGGCTATAGAATATAAATCAGCAGTAAAAGAAGAAACTTCATTAGTTGCTACCTGTTTTGTGTAAATATCGTCTTTTTTCTCTTTCAAGAGAACCTGCATATACTCTAAATCTTTGTCAAGTGCTCGTGCCGTGGAACGCTCAAACTTGCCGTCTCAGCCTTCTTCTGCTTCTCAATAGCCTTCTGCTCCTCGTACTCTTTTAATGTCTTCATCTGATGAGAGCAATGAATACATTGTTATACAAATTGATATTTGAAAACGGTATTCAAAAAATACAATGCAAGAGAACTTGGAAACGTTCAATTTTGATAAAGGTTCAAGAAACGGTTTGGGAATACGAATCAGGTCAAGTGATTGAGTTTAATACCGCCATTTCTCTCTTTATCTCCTCTTGTCTCTTTTCTTCTTGCTCTTTAGCTAATCTAGCTCTTTCACGTAACTCTTCCTTAGAAAGAACCTCAGTCTCAGTTGTGACAGACACTTTTCTGCAATTAAAAGCACATATAGCATTTACAAGATGTTATCACATAAGAAAGAAATTCAAAAAAAATGTCAGATAATATCTGCAGAGATAAATATGATGCTTCCCAACATTACAACATTACATAGGTTGACATAATTTAAATGCAGTGTATGTGCGCCTTTTACGAGGGCAGGAAAGCAGCATGATACGCAGGGTTAGTTCAAGCATTATAAAGATTCTACATATACTGCGGTCCTAAAAAATTGGTAAATTTAGTACTCAATGAACTCTTTCTAACACTAAGCCAACATGCTTCCCACCCTGATCTATTTTGAAACCGCTGTGCACTCACATGTATATATTTATACTTTTTGTGATGATAAATTTAGGTTAATGGCGATGCTGAAAATTAATAGATTCCCCTTTGCTCCACATCAAGACACAAATATACAGGATTTCTACAAACTAATAGATTCCCCTTTGCCCCACATCCAGACTCAGACACTAGTATACAGGGTTGCTTCACTTTGCTACTCCACTACAATGATTAGAGATAGCCCCAATGCTACTACTAATTTTCTTCCATCCCTAAATTGCTAAAACACAAAAATAATCTGTAACACATCTTCTAACACCATAAAGTTACTAATAACAGAGTTAATGGAGACAGCTTACCATTGACTATCGTTACCATGATGGTCAACTGCCTTGCTCTCTTGAGTACCACCATGTTCAGCCTTATGCTCTTGAGTATCACCAAGAGGAACCTTGTGCTATTGAGTATCACCATGAGAAGCCTTTACTTCCTCAGCAGCAACAGGACTGTTAACTGCTTCTTGCTTCTGATTACCTCTATGGAAGCTATCACCTCATCATTCTCAAACTCTTGATCAGGTCCAATTTCAGTCACCTTAGCACGTCTATTGTTATCCGGATGATGACCCCTCTTTCCCTTTTTCTCCTCCGCCTCTTCCTGTAAAAATCCACAAAATTAATACAAAGCACAACAAATTCAAACCCTCCAAATACAAAGCCCCACAAGGACTTTAGACCAAACAATACAAAAAAGTGCACAACTCGCAACCAGTGATCAAAATTTCAAAAACCAATCTGTAAATAGCTAAATAATGAACTAAAATCGGTCAATTACCATGCAATTAGTTAAAAACTCAAACTAACAATATCACAAATTAATGTCACTTCTACAAGACTATCAAATCAAACAACTCATATTTTCTCAACCAACTATAATTAAACTAAATCCACCACCCTGGTTCATAATTTTCGTAATTTTTGAGAACTCCACCCCTGCCTCTTCCAGCACCCTGATTCAAGTTTTCGTAATTCCTGCAAACACTACCCCTAAAAACTACACCATCCCTTCCTCGTCCACCACCATTAGTAATTTTTATGGAGTCTTCAGTCCTGTAGCTGCCGGGACCATCTTGATCACTATCTTTTAAATTATTTTCGATTATGATTATGGGCTTTTAAAGTTTTATATTTGTTTCGGGCTCAAATGTTATGAACAATATTGGGCTGGGCTATATATGTATCAAGTTTGTCAATCCAATACAGGAAAGAATTTGTCTATCATCTGTATATATATATATATAAATATAATCCACAATTTAGGGTCTGTATTAATATCGATCAATAGAATCCCATTGTCCTCATGGCATGCCAAGTAATCGAAGCAGGGAGACAGCAAATTGATGTGCTATATCATCACAACCTCAAACCCTACACCCACCTCAGCCTCTCTAAGTCTGCCTCGTCCTCAAAATTAAGGTCAGATGATTATTATGATGATGATGTATGTATTAGAAAAAATTTCTTTATGCTCGTGGATCAAATTGGTCCTCGTTTAGGTTATGTTTTGTATAAGATTGATTTACTACATTATCTGGTGCAAGAGCAAGATGATGATAATAATCTGGCTTGTTTGCGCCCTCTCCTTGTTTTCCCTTGTATTCATCAAAGCTACCGTCACTTTTTTAATTGCATAAAACTAGGATCCAAGTTTTATTTTATAGGACTCGGTCTTTTTCTTATTGGCAGTTTTGTTGATGATGAATCATATACTAGTGTTTATACTCTTGAAGAAAAGGATCTTGTGTCCATTCAACCTAGTGAAGACAATAATGTCAACAATTTCAAACATCTCTTCACCAAAATTAATAATCCAATGCACTCCCCTAAATCTCATCCCACTCTTTTTGTTGCCGATCAAAAACTCTATGTTATATCACATTATTGTCCTAAAAATTCTAGTTTTGAAGTCTTTACTCCCACGGACCAGACTTGGCAAGTGTTGCCTTCTCCCCCTTATTCTAAAGCTCGCAGCCTTGATGTCCCTCTTCTTGTTTTGGAGCAAGAGCATATGGTCTTCTTTTGTAATTTTCTTTTTTCCTTCAATCTCCAAACATATACTTGGATCCCAACTGCTGATAGCATTTATTATTCCAACTCGGATGATACCCCTTCTTTCCCCCCTACATTCTATCGCAAACGCGTTTCACTTATCGGTGATATGGCTTTTGGTTTCCTCTACAATGCACCTGAAGGCAATTATATTTGTGCTTCTCGCCCAACGACCATTGCCAAAGAACTAATGCAACCTAACTTAGCTCCCGACCAAGCTTTTTTGGAAGTATTAAGATCTTCCAGGTTTACCTACATGAATAACAAAGGTTATGATGACCTCTACTCCGACTACATTGTTGCTTTGCAGGACTTGGATGGTAAACAAATACTCTGTATTGTAACCTATGGTACCGATCTGGAACCGGCTCATGAGACTGGGTGTTATGAAACCAGCCATGTGGCCTTGACCTTTTTCGACATCCCCGGCGATTTCTACACTTCAAAAGATACCAGTCTTGACTCTTCCTATGCTTATGCAGATGACACAACTGAAGATGGCAGCGTGGCCAGGAGTTACTTTAATGCCAAGTTTCGGCACACTGCACATTTAGTCGTCTCTAATTCTCATTTTTCTACTCACGGCCGTCTCGAGGCGTGTTTCTTTTAGCTTGTTTTTTTCCCCTTGCTTGTGTGGTTTATATTCAGGTTTTAAGACTGTAAATGTGGTTTTGGTACTGAATATTGTGTGTATTCATTAAATTTTGTTAGTTTTGAATCAATTCTTATGCTTGCAAAAAAATGTGTATGTATGTGTTAAATTAGGATACAGCTAGTCTTAATGCTCTAGAATTATTGATCAAGTCGATAATTATTCCAAAATTAGGTGTCGTAGAATGTGCAATTTAGTTGTAAAGAACTGATTCGTTTAGAGGTAGTAACGATTTAATGCATATCAGTAAGGTTATATAATCATGTAGCGTGTTTGACAGTTGTAAAGAACTGATTATTACAGAATATAAATCATGTAGTTTGTAATCATGGATTGAAGGAGATGCTTAGAGACTGACTTGCTTTGGGATTATTACATTGAGTGAAGTAGAAGAGTGTGATACCATAGCCATTAATGCGAGAAATGGACTCAGATAGCCCACTGGTTCAGTGTAACTCCCTTTACTACAAACTTTAGTATGCTGCTCAGAGCAATCAAATAATTATTAGCCTCTGGTCAAGGAAGCACAAACAAATCAACATCACAACCGACATCAGTTTATTTCATGTCAACATCATTTTTGACTCCAGATATATGGCAGGACTGATGTTAATGTATGCAACTTTCACAGCCTGATATTTATAGTTACTGATTAATGTTACAATGTGGTACATGGATTATCCTGTTTCTGATTGTTTGGATTATCTTGTCGTACAATGTCGTAAATGGATATATTTAGTGGTGTTATTTTGTATGTTAGATGAAGTCAGCAATAGTAGTTTGTTTGTGTACATTAGATGATGCAGGCTCAGAAGCAATACAGAATATGACGCTTGTGAAGTTTATAGCATTAGATTATATGGACTTGTTGGAGACACAAACAATACTTAGAAGCAATTTTGTGTTCTGATATGCATGCAAAGTCGCACGACTAAACAATGCAGTGATAGAAACAGAGCTATTAACATGGGGCATGAATAAGTAATTAACAAATGTGAAAAGTAAAGATATAATCAACTAATATTGTATTAAATAAATAGCATAACTTGGTGTTTAGTTGTTCATCCAACACCTTAAGTTAGGTTTTAGAGTCAACTTAAGAGCTGCATGGTTTGTTATTAACTATAAAAACTAGTAAAGTTTCTTAAGTTTGCGTCGAATCAAGTATAAGCAAAGAATCAGTAAACTCCATTAATGAAAATCAACTTTACATCTACATTATTGATCTGATTACAAAGGTGAGAAAGAGAGAGTTGAGAGAGATTGCTCAGAGAGAGAGATGAGAGTAATGTGCTAGACTAGTCTTTATACAAACTAAAACAGAATCTTTTATGATAAGCTACTTTAGTTATGATAAGTTGACCATGTGATAAGCAGATTGTAAACAGCTATATAGTGCAATAGTCCCCCCTCAGATTGAATGTGGTTGAACGACATTCAATCTGGAAAGAAGTTTCCAATGAGCTTGTCGACCAAGACCTTTGGTGAAAATATCGGCTAACTGAAGAGAAGTAGGGATATAGGAAGGCTTAATCAGTTGAGCTTGAACTTGTTCCCTGACAAAATGACAATCTAAAGCAAAATGTTTGGTCTTCGGATGAAAAACGGGATCTGCTGCAATATCTAGTGCTGCTTGGTTATCTGTGTGAATGACAATAGGTAGTTTTTGAGGAATCTGTAATTCTGAGAGTAAAAGGTTCAGCCAAGATAATTCACACGCAGTATCTGCAATGGCACGCAGCTCAGCTTCTGCAGTATAACGATACACCACCTTTTGTTTGGATGAATGCCAGATGATCAAAGAAGAACCAAGCATCAAGCACATGCCTGTCACACTCTTGAGCATACTAGTTGAATCTAAATTTGAACCCCAATCGCTATCACAATAAGCCTCTAATTTGAGACTGGAGTCGGCTGAATAGAAAAGACCTTGAAAAGGAGTTCCTTTGAGATAACGGAGTACTCTCTGTACGGCTAGAATATGTGGTACACGAGGTGCCTGAAGAAATTGACTAAGATGATGTACCACATAGGCAATATTTGGTCGTGATACAGTCAAATACAATAGTTTACCAACAAACTTTCGATAAACAGAGGGGTCATCAAGCAAATCTCCATCAAAAGGAGAAAGTTTGACATTACTGTAAACAGGCAAGGAGAGTGGTTTGGAATCTTGAAGACCTGCTTCAAGATCTTCAAGAAGAAGATCGTAAACGAATTTATGCTGATGCAAATAGAGACCTTGATCTGTACGATGTATCTCGAGGCCAAGATAGTACTTGGCTAAGCCTAAATCTTTTATGGTGAATGTAGAATGGAGAACAGATTTGACATGAGTAATGAAAGAATTATCAGTTCCAGTTAAAAGTATGTCGTCTACATAAACCAGAGCAGTGACAAAAATATCCGAGTCTTTGTAAATGAATAAGGAATAGTCAGCAATACTCTGTGTAAAACCAAGTTCCAGCAATACAGAAGCCAATTTTTCAAACCACACTCGAGAAGCTTGTTTCAAACCGTAAATTGATTTGATCAATTTACAAACATAATCTGTACCATGTAAAGGATGGCCCGGAGGAATGGCCATGTACACTTCTTCAGTTAAATTGCCATGTAAAAATGCATTATTTATGTCAAGCTGATGAATATCCCATTTCTTAACGGCAGCTAAAGCCAAAAGGGTGCGTACAGTGGCCATTTTGGCAACAGGGGAGAAAGTGTGATGATAATCCTATCCTTCAATTTGTGGATAGCCTTTTGCTACCAAACGGGCTTTAAACTTATCAATTGAACCATCTGCCAGGTATTTGACACGATATACCCATTTACATCCGACTAATTTCTTGCCAGGAGGAAGTTTAACAACAGACCAAGTGTTGTTGGTTTGTAAGGCTAACAATTCTTTATCCATAGCATCTATCCAACGTTGGTCTTTAATGGCTTGATTATATGATAATGGTTCAGGAATAGCTGTAGATGGACGCACAGAACAGGCAAAAATAGAAGCTGGTGGAGAATAATGAGAAAAGTTGAATTTCTCATTGTTGATAGGACATGCCAGAAGTACAGAGTTGGAAGAATTATATTGGTTGGTTGGAATAACATAATCCTTCATCCAATTAGGTTTAATTTTGGGTCTAAGAGACACACGTGTAGGAACTGAAGTTGGTTGTAAAGAAATTATAGAATCTGAAAATGAAGGGGGAATATGGTCTGATGAAGTCACAGAGTCAGAAGGCGTATTAAGTGAAGAATTTGAAGTATTTGATTAAAATTTGTGTTATCAGTCAAATCATCTAAAGGACTATTGGCAGCAAAATATGAATCATCAGAAAATGTGGAAGTTGGAATAGTGAATATTGGAGGAGTGGAAAACAAAGGAGAATGAGCATAAGGAAAATTATTTTCATAAAAAAACACATGTCTGGAAACATGAAACTGGTGTTTAACAGGATCAAAAAGTTTGTAGCCTTTTTGAGTCATCGAATAACCAAGAAAAACAGTATTAATAGCTCGTGGTGCAAGCTTATCCGATTCATGAATGGACATATATGCTTGACAACCAAAAACTTTCAAGTGATTATAAGTTTTTGCCAACTTATGATGATTGTATAAAATGCCTTATGCATTTTATAATAGTAGAAAACTGAGTAAATACATAAGCAAAAAAATCTTTAAGGCATTGAGTGACATGCTGTTTGGTTGGTAACAAAATGGTCCAAAGGCCTCTAATACAATCATCCACAATTGTCAGAAAATATTTACAACCATTATAAGTGGGAGTCCTGTAAGGACCCTACAAATCACAGTGCACAAGTTCAAAAGGAACTGTTGCTTGAGACAAACTCACAGAGAAAGGGAGTTTACATTGTTTGGCTAAAGGACAAGTATTACAGGACAAGAGATGATAAAAACTAGATTTAGACAAGTCTATATCAACAATCTGATAAAGAACCTTTGTAGAAATGTGCCCTAATCTTCTATGCCAAAGAGATGAAAGTGGTAATGAAACAACAGTATAAGCTGAGATTGAAATAGGAGTATTGAACAGCTGGTAAAGTCCTCCCGTAAGTTTACCAAGAACCAATCCCTTCTTCTGGTATTGGTCCTGCACATAACATTCATCAGTTGTAAAATGAACAGATGATTTCAACTGAGAAGATAACTGACTGACTGAAAGAAGATTGAAGTGGAAAGAAGGAATATGGAATACATGTGTTAGAGAAATAGACAAAGGATAAAAGTGAACAGATCTAATGTGAGTGACATTGGCACTTTCACCATTAGGAAAGTTTACAGTTAAAGGGTTTGGTAACAAACTAATATCATGCATGGCATTTAGTTGGCAGCACATATGATTAGTAGCACCGGTGTCTATTATCCAAGAATCATTGGAAATCTGAGAAGATAGAGAATATATGGTACCTGCAATGTGAGTAGCCATACTGTATTGTGGCTGTGATGCAGTAAAAGATGTGCCAGGATAAGGAGAAGAGACTGGCGAAGGTCCCTTGTTTATGCACTGCATTAGGGTAGTAAGTTGAGTTTGCAGTTCCTCCATTCTGGTGGATAATTGTGCATTTTCAGAAGTAGCTTGAGAGTGAACAACAACATTAGCCTGAGCAGTAATGGCCTGAGTAGGTTTAGAAAACCTTGAATGTGCAGGTCTTCTTTTGCCTTTGTTATTTGGATGATAAGGATGATCCACATGGTAAGCAATCAACTTATAGCATCTATCCTTTGAATGTCCTTTGATATGGCAGTGTGCACACTCGTGAACAGGATGGGATTCTCTGTCACTAAAACGATTTGAAATATAGGAAGAAGTTGATGAAGTAGGCTTTGGCATGTTGACCATTAAAGCAACAGGTGAACTGCTAGAATAGTGTTGGACTTGTCTTTGCTTTTTCTTCTTGTTTGAGTAGCATGAATGCTTGATTTACTGTAGGCCATGGAGACATCATGAGTAATTGCCCTCTTGTAGCAGTATAACTAGAATGTAGTCCCATGAGAAATTGAATTAGCCTGGTTTTTTCAAGTTGATTTTCCCAATCCTTGACAGCACCACAAGAACACTTAATTGTAGGTTCCAAAGCCTTAATCTCGTCCCAAAAAACCTTTCAGTTTATGAAAGTAAAACTCAATAGAATCATTTCCTTGTTCCAGTTTGAACAGATCACGCTGAGTTTCATAAAACTTGTGGCCACTTACAGCAAAGAAACGTTCATTCAATTCATGCCAAACAGCGTATGCACTATCCATGTAGTTCATGTTGTTATTAATGTCATCAGAAACAGTATTGAGAATCCAAGTTATAACCATATCGTTCACTCGCTTCCAATGAGCAAACAGAGGTGATGATTCAGCTGGAGGAGAAAAGTTCCCATTAACAATAATAAGCTTGTTCTTGGCGTGCAATTTGTAAAGAACGTTTCCAGGAAGCAAAGTTTTCGGAACCAGTCAATTTCTTGGAAATCAAGATCATGCCAGGTTGATCGTTATTGTGAAGATATAAAGGATGAGTATTATTATCGATTATTTGCGGATATGTGTGCGTATTTTCATGATTTCTGGTGAAGAATCTGTGTTTGTGTGTGTGTTTGTTGCAGAACGACTTTGATTTGGAGTAGTCATGTTTATTAACAGTGCATTGGCATAAGATTGAGTAGAATTGTGAGACATTCAAGAGATATTCTCAAACAGATAAGAAAATTGATGAATAGATGCTTGAAAAAGCAGAAAAACACAGAGAAAACAGGTAGAAGATGATGATGAAACAAACAACACAAACAATCAAACACGTTGCGATCATGATTGCAATTCAATCATTACTAGTTCACGATCACGATTACGATGCAATGAAACAATCACTTGTATGTAACGATCAATCAACAAGTTGCAGAGATACAAAAAACGATGAAGATTATCGAAAGTAGAAGCAGAACAATAGCAGCTTACTCGTTGTTCAAGAAAGTGGCAAAAATAATGAAGATGCGGAAAATAAGCTCTGATACCATCTTAAGTTCGTGTCGAATCAAGTATAAGCAAAGAATCAATAAACTCCATTAATGAAAATCAACTTTACATCTACATTATTGATCTGATTACAAAGGTGAGAAAGAGAGAGTTGAGAGTAGAGGCGGCCAACGTGGGGGTTGGGCGGTTCGGGCCGGGTTGGAAGCGGGTTGGAACCGGAAAAATTGAACACTTAACCGGCATTGGGAGGCGAGCGAATCGGGCCGGGCTGGGTTGAGCTGACATACGGTAACCCGGATTCGGCTCGGTTCGCGGGCGGTTCGCGGGCGGTTCGCGGGCGGTTCGCTGGCGGGTTGAACACGCGGGCTGGCGGGTTGAGCAGCCTGTCCTTTTCCATGTGTTGTGTTTGTCAATTTGTGGATAGAATTGTCACATCTGTCAAGAACTAGTTATTTTATTGTTTTTATGCATCATAGCTATATTCATTTGAAAAAACTACCAAGTTCTTTGTAAATCAATTAATTTTATTATTTTAAATTTTTGGTTAAAAAGAGTACGGTACCTCTTATAAATTTTATTAATTTAAAAAAATTATAAATGATGTGAGAGGACTTCTCTCTAAAAAAACGGAACAAACCGCATCAAATATTAAAAAATTACAAATCAAATAATATAAAACTTTTAAAAAAATTACATTAAATATTTGTTCTAAAGTTGTTCGTTAGTTGAGGTTCCCGATTCGGATGAAGTATCCATTGTCATCCATGGCTCGTCGTCATCGTCGGAGTCTTCTTTTCTTCCTTGTTGTCTTTTATCGGCTTGATCCCAATCTTTTTTGCAAACTAAAATCTTTACAACGTCTGGCGCAAGACTGGATCGCTTCTCATCTAACACTCTTCTGCCTGCACTAAAAGCGGACTCGGACGCAATTGTAGAATCCGGTACAACTAAAATGTCCTTTGCAATTTTTGCTAAAACCGAAAATTGTAACTCATGATTCTTCCACCATGTTAGTATATCAAAATCATCATTTAACTCATAACTATATGAAAAAAATTTGCGAACCATACTAGTGGCAGAAGAAGGTACGGTAGATGACTCGGAAATTCTACATTTTTGTTTTTTGGTTAGTATAGATGAAATGGTACTCCGCTTTCGTGACTCGCCTTCGTAATAGAGTGAATATTCTCCAAATGTCGGTTTAGTGTTCCCGTGCCGGTACCTCGAGCGTAACTAAATGGTTGATGTGGTCTACCATTTTGTACACAAATCAAACAATGTACTTTAAATCTATTCGGATTATCCGGCACAACTTCTTTCGAAAAATATGTCCAAACGTGCGATGATTGTCTCGAACTCGTAGCACCTACAGAAATTTACAAAACAAATAAAATTAGTTAACGAATTTACAAATTACAAATCGAATAAAATTTAATATTTAAAGTCAAATTACAAATCGAATAAACTTTGTAAATTAATTTATAAAAATTGAATAAAAACAATCAACAATATATATAAACAATATACTATTATTAATATACATTCAAAAACCAAAAACACACAAAAATAAACAGGAAAATGAAATACCTTCTTGGGTATTAAACGTGGATCCGGGTCGAGGCGGTAGCATCGAAGTCGCCTGAGTTGAACCTTGAGAAGAAATACTCCCTCTGCCTTGTTCCATTTTTCTGAGTTAGTTGATTTGTGAATTGAATTGCTGTTAACCCGCCCAACTCGCAACTTGCTGTGAATCTGTGAATTTGTGAATTGAATTGCTGTGAATTAAATTGTTGTTGAAGCTCTGAAGTCGGAGAAGAAATGGAGAAATAAAGATTGGATTGAGACTTGAGATGAGAGAAACAGAGATTGAGATGGTGAATTTTGATTGTTGTTGTATGTATATATTTATAAGTTGGAGATTTTAGGACCGTTGGAGACTGGAGTGCAGAGTGTAACGTTGGCGGAGGAAATAAAAATTCGTATTCGGTTCGCTTCTTTCGGCGGGTTGTGCGGGTTTGAACCGGCCCGAATCGGGCCGAATATTTTACGGTTTCCGTACGAGCCGGTCCCGAATGTGCGGTTCGAACCCGCACGTTTGGCCACCTCTAGTTGAGAGAGATTGTTCAGAGAGAGAGAGATGAGAGTAATGTGCTAGACTAGTCTTTATACAAATTAAAACAGAATCTGTTATGATAATCTGTTATGATAAGCTACTTTAGTTATGATAAGTTGACCATGTGATAAGCAGATTGTAAACAGCTATAGTGCAATAAAGTTCAGTTTACTGTAGACCTATGTAAATACAAACTTTGTTTGTATATCACTTCTATAATTTAGTTTTCTTGATATTTTGATGAGATAATGGTTGGTTGAGTGTTCAATTTGTCTCTAGATTACTCTTTTTCATAATAGATAATGATTGTTGTAGAGGTTTAATTAATTGAGTTTAGAATTTTATATCCCGTCATTTTCAAATACATTGATTGATATGTCAAAATAATATAATTGTTTTTTCGAAAAAGTGCATAATATTATATTATAAATATGATCTTGATACAATAAGATTTTCTTAAAAACTTCACAAGCTAAAAGAATGAATGATTAATGATAAAAAAGAATTTAACTTAGCCAAACTTTAAAGTGATCTCAATCCAATTTTCATCTGATATTAATTCGAAACATATTTTATATTTTATACTAATTATATCTAAATACATAATAACGGAAAGTTGATCGGATTCTGAAACTATATTCAAATCCGAAATCGATTTAATTGAATTATCATAACAATTATTTTACTTTTACCATGTATAATTAAACTAATATAAACACATTTATATATCCTTAATTAACATAGGGCATGAATATTTACTTACAAATATAAAAATGTAGATACTAATCAATCTTGTATCGAAACCGTTGAATAACATAGATCCAAAAATAGAAGTCCAAATTTCATCTGTATAACAAATTTATCATAATTGTACGTCATGATATAGTGATGAATTTCAAAATTTGGTTAATCTAATGTTTAACTTTTCTAATAAACAAAAACAGAATCAAATTATAGACGAGATTGTTCAAACTTTTTATTTTAAGCATAATCGAGTATTCTCGGAAAACGTAAAAACTCTTGAATAAAAATAAATTACCAAAATATGTTTTACATTACCAAAATAAACTTTGTTTATTTTACTGACTTAGAATTCGTCCAATGCAAGGTTTTTTTTAATTATTAAAATTTTTAAATACAAATTGAATTACAATTTTTAGGATGCGAAATTTAATTATTTAAAATTTTTTATATAATATAATTTGATAATAATTTATCTATATGAACATATATTTCTAAAAAGATATAATGGTCCATATTAGATTGGAAAAAAATATAATAAGTCATATTAGATTGGCAGTACATAAATCATAATTATCAAAAATTTAGATAATATTCCTCTCAAGCATACTAGCATATATCCTAGGCGATGCAATATTTTTAAAATTTACCTTTTAAATTTTAAAATTTTTTAAAATATATTTCTAATATATATATATATATATATATCTGAGACTGTTACAATATTGTTTTTATCTTTGAAGATTTTTTTGTAATATTGTTGTAACAAATGTGCATATATTGAAAAATATACGGATGGAGATTTAAATTAAAACTATATATTGAAAAATATATAATCATATTTGATCTACTGTTGTATTATCTGAAATAACACCTAGAGGGGGGTGAATAGGTGTAAATAGCTACCAATGTCAGTTTTAAAACTTTTACCGGATATTTCAGCTTACTGTTTTACAATTATAACAGGAAATTATGAGAGCAGAAGCAAAATAGTAGAGTGCAGAAGAGGGGAGTGAATAGGTGTAAATAGCTACCAATGTCAGTTTTAAAACTTTTACCGGATATTTCAGCTTACTGTTTTACAATTATAATAGGATATTATGAGAGCAGAAGCAAAATAGTAGAGTGCAGAAAAGTAAATCAGATACAAGCGATTTTAGCCAGGTTCGACCCCTATATCTAATGGTCTACGTCCTGGTCCCTTACCAACTTGGTAAGAGAATATATTATTACTGAAAAATAAACAATTACAGAATAATAATATATCTCCCCTTTACCCAGTCACTGAAACAACTTGTTGTTATCCCCTTAACCTTGAGCAACTTGCAACTAGCTTCCTCACTGACTTCTTCAAGCAATCCGTTCCTTGAACCTCTGAATTTGTGAGCTTCCTCTCCTTAAATTCCTTTGTTCCTGAACCCTTTGCACTTGAGAACTAATGTAACTAATTACCTAGCTCTTCCCGTTCTAACCACTAAGAACCCTTGCTAGTTTCAGTGACTAATCACAATAATCTATTACAAGAATAATGATTACAACTCAAAAGTATTCTCTAAATAATATATAATAGCAGGGAACACTTAAGCTCAAATTTTAGAGAAAGATTAATGTTTTTCAAAGTGAGTTGCTAGCTTATATGAAAAATATATAAGTCATATATATATTGAAGGATATAATGGTTATAATTCTGAATTTCTCCATTAACGTTCTTGTGAACGTTGTTCTGAACGTTAAAGAGAAATCAGATGCAAAACTATAGGAGTTTCAGAGTGCTAAAACATTTAGAAAGCAGCTCCTATAATTTAGGGATAAGGTAGAAGTTGTTAAGAGATAAGACTTTGAATCCTTCTCAACTTCTTCCTATATTTTAGAAAAAAATTTATTAATTTTAAATAAGCTTAAACGTTTACTAAAATTATATACTAAACAGAGAATGTACAATATATAAGTCCTAACCCTTGTATAAATCTCGAGTTCAAAATCCGGGTAGAACACAGCTTCTGTTCAGACTCTATTCAGCTTGCTGTTATCACATAACAACTTGTTGTTATGCTGATAAATCTATCAACCTGCAAAACTAAGTTAGAACTACAATACGGCACGCTGTTATTAACATAATATATTAAAAACAAGCTATAATAATAAGATGACTTGCTATATTGTGTGATCATCAAAACTTGGGATTTACAATCTCCCCCATTTTGATGATTACACACAAATTTCAGGTGAGAAAAATACTCCCCCTGAATCTCATAACCAGAGGGATAAAAACTGAACTCCCCTGATTTATATAACCCCTGCAATCAAAGTTAGTAGCATTTGACCATCTAACAGGAATTATATAAAAAGTTTTAACTAAAAGATTTAACAGAGCAATACTCGAGTAAATAATAAACTTAGATAACCAACTTAAACTTCATAAATCCATAACAGTTTAATATTAAGCAAAAGCAGCTCAAACCAAAGTCACAAACCAAGTACTACTAGCTGTTATCACAGCAACAAACAGACCAAGTAAAACCACAAGTCAAGTCAAAGTTCACCACATAAACACATAATAACTTAAACTTCCAAAAGTTCCCAAGCAGTCATATCATCATCCTGAAATTAATCTCCCCCTTTATCACCAAAAAGGGAAGTATCATGATCATCATTGTGCTGGCCATCCGTATCCACAGGAGCATGTTGGACCGTGTCAGTGCCAGACCCATCAGCCGGAGCAGTAGAACAAGCAGCGGGGTTGGCAGCCTTAGAAACAGTAGTGCGAATACCATAAAACCGAGACATCATATCCTAATTAAGCCTTTTAATCTCATTGTTGACAACGCGAAGTTCAACAACCTCTATATCAATTCGAGCCATATCAGTTTTCATCACAACAACTTGAGGTCCAGAAGCATTTGGGACACCCCTGGTTCTGCAGTGGACGAAGCCGGATGACTAGAGATTGATGCCTGAACAGGAGGAGGGAGAGAAATCTTCTCAAGTGCGCCTTTAGCAGTAACTTGTAAGCTAGACTGGGTAAGGCTAATAGCATCGAAGAAATTTGATGCTTCCACTTTGTCTTTGGCGTCTAACTTTAGCCCAAAGTGCCTAAATATACGTGTCAGAAGCAACCCATACGAAAGAGCCCGGTTTTTCTTGTTAAGACAGTCCAACATATTCGATAAAATCAACCCAGAAACATCAAACTTTCGGCCTTTAAGCAGTAGAGAGACAATAATCATATATTTCCAAGTTAAGATCGAACGATTTCCAACACGCGGGCAAATATTTGTACGACACACTTTAAATAGCAAGTGTGTCATAGGATCAGGAGCAGCAGTCGTAGGCAAAGACAAGTCAGTATTATGTAAATCTCCCCTAACAAGACCCTGTTGATCTAATTCGGACAAATCATCAAACAGTTGGCATACACCTTTCTTAGTAATCGGAGCAATTAAATCATCAGAAAGTCCCTTGATTTTTAAAATGGCATTTAACACCCCAGAATTCAACCTTATGTTTTGATCCTTAACTCTACTCACACAATCACCTTCAGTATCCAAAAATAGATTACCATAGAATTCTTGTACCAAAGGTGGATATCAAACATCAGGCAAATTAATCAAGGGAAGCATGACCATAGATTCAAATATCTTCACAAACCCACATTCAGTAAATTCAGAGCCGATAACAGACTTACCGTAAATGATGCCACGATGACCGAGGTTGAAGCTTTGATAGCGAGTCTCCAGTCCCCGATTAATGAACTTGATAGATTGATGTGGAGAGATTATTTCGGGATAAATATGACTTTAAAAAAACTAACCCCCGATTTAAATAAATTTAGCATGATAATAGGAGAGATAAAAAAATCACATAACAAATCTATCCACATTAACTGATTTAAATAGATATAGGCGAAATTCAAATTTTAAACAACTAAGCAAAGTGCACAGATAAGCATAACATAATAATTATAGTACAAAGAATTAGGTGTACTGCCAAATACCATAGCGGACGAAACATTTTAAACAAAAATAGCTTGCTATCTTACGTAAAAAAAGTAAGCTACTTGCCAATACCAGCTTGTTGTTTAAGTAGTACACATACCCAATTCTCTGCGAATGATGAGAAATCGTTCTTCCGGCAGATGTTTGGTAAATATATCAGCAAGTTGATATTCTGTAGGAATATAAACAAGGTTAATTTTACCTTTAGCCACATTGTCTCGCAAGAAATGATGTCGAACGTCGATATGCTTTGTGCGAGAGTGAAGAACCGGATTTTCTGAGATATTTATTGTGCTAGTGTTGTCACAATAAATTGGAACTTTGTCACATTTGATTCCAAAATCCTTGAGAGTTTGCATCATCCATAGAATTTGAGAACAACAGCTCCCTGCAGCTAGATATTCGCCTTCGGTTGTAGTGAGAGCCACAGATGTTTGCTTCTTGCTTTGCCAACATACCAAGCTAGAACCAAGAAAATTGCAAACGCCACTTGTACTTTTTCTATCCGTTTGTGACCCTGCATAGTCTGCATCACTATACCCCACATGATCAAATGTATTCGAAATAGGATAGAATAAGCCAAGATTAATGGTACCACTTAAGTAACGAAAAATTCTTTTAATAGCATTTAAGTGGGACTCCGTAGGGTTATCTTGAAAGCGTGCACAAACACTAACACTATACATGATATCAGGTCTAGAGGCTGTGAGATATAATAAAGATCCAATCATACCTCGATATCGTGTTATATCGACACTTTTACCTGATTCATCTTAAAACAACTTGTTATTTTGAGGCATTGGAGTTGATTTTGGCTTGACACTTTCAAATCCAAATCTCTTCAGCAACTCTTTCACATATTTTGTTTGGTGCACATAGATAATATCAAAAGTTTTCTTGATTTGAAGACCCAAGAAATAGTTGAGCTCACCCATCATGCTCATGTCAAATTCGATATGCATACACTTAGAAAACCACTCACAAAGTTCATCATTAGTAGATCCAAAGATAATATCATCAAAATATATTTGGAATACTAAGATTTCACCATTAAGAGATTTTGTAAATAAAGTAGGATCAATTTTACCTCGTAGAAAACCATTCTTAAATAAGAACTTACTGAGTCTTTTATACCATGATCTAGGAGCTTGTTTCAGTCCGTAAAGAGCTTTCTTCAACTTGTAGACATAGTCCGAATATTGTTCATGTTCAAAGCCAGGAGGTTGTTTTACATAAACTTCCTCTTCCAGTAGGCCGTTTAGGAAAACCCTTTTGACATCCATCTGAAACAGCTTGATCTTTTTGTAGCATGCATAAGCCAAGAGCATTCTGATTGATTCCAAGTGAGCAACCGGAGCATATGTTTGATCAAAATCGATGCCTTCTTGCTGGTTGTATCCTTGAGCCACAAGTCTTGCCTTGTTGCGAGTGATAGTACCTTCTTCATCAAGCTTGTTCTGCCAATAACTGATGCATTCTCTGGACGCTTGACCAATTCCCAAACATCACATCTTTCAAATTGGTTGAGTTCTTCTTGCATAGCCATGATCCAATTTTCATCTTTAAGAGCTTTTTTGACAGATTTCGGTTCTTCTTGAGCTAGAAAGGCAGCATAAGCACAGAAGTTTTCCTTTCCTTTTCTGGTCTTTATTCGTTCAGAAATATCACCAATCACCAACTCGGGAGGATGGTTCTTGACGGTCCTTGTAGCCTTGGGCAGATTTTGTTGAGATATTTCTTCGTGAGATGCTCGAATCCACTTTATAGGTGGTGGTTGTTGTCCATCATAGATATATTGCTTCTTTGTCTCCTTTGGAACATATGATCCATCAAGATTTATTTTAGATAGCATGTCAGAGAGATTTTGCACTGTAGAGGAGATTTCAGCTTGCTGAGATTCTGTTCCACCTTGTTGAGATGAAGATCCAGCTTGTTGTAATGTTATTCCGGTAGGCTGAGATGATGTTTTAGCTTATTGTGATGGAGTGACCGTTTGTGGAGATGGAGTTTCAGCTTGCTTAGATGCTGGAGTAGCAGCTTCATCTGACTTCTTCTCACTTGGATGAGGTTGAGAGTATGGATCAGTACATGCATCATCTTCCTCATCTCTTGGCAGATCATTGTTAGGTTCTTTGAACACAATATCAATAGATTTTTCAACAATACGCTTATCTAAATTATAATATCTATATGAACGACTTGTTGAAGAGTAACCAAGAAAGATAGCTTCAAAAGATTTAGCATCAAATTTACCATCTCTATCAATCTTTTTAAGAACAAAACATTTAGAACCAAAAACTTTAAAGTACCTGATATTAGGAGTCTTATTTCTCAGCAGCTCATATGGAGTCTTGTTCAAGATAGGCCTGATAATCACCATGTTCAAAACATAGCAGGTTGTATTGACTGCTTCTACCCAGAAACTTCTTGGCAACTTGCTTTCTTGCAATAACGTCCTTGTTTCCTGAAGTGACCTATTTTTGCGCTCTACGAATCCATTTTGTTGAGGTGTCCTTGGTGCTGAGAATTGATGAGTTATTCCTCTTTCTTCACAATATGTAATGAAGTCATTTTGGAATTCACCTCCATGATCACTCCTTATACCTATAAGCTTGGTTTTCAACTTGTTCTCAAGAAGTTTTATTAGCTTTTCAAATTCCTCAAATGCACAATCTTTAGTACGAAGAAATAAAACCCATGAATATCGAGAATAATCATCAATAATAACAAAATAATATTGCTTACCTCCTATGCTTTTATAAGCTTCAGGACCAAACAAGTCTAAGTGTAAGAGTTCTAGAGGTTGAGTTGTTGATACCATGTTCTTAGCCGTATGAGTGCTTCGGATTTGTTTTCCTAGCTGACATGCTGAACACACCTCGGTTTTGACATACTTTAATTAGGGCAGACCCCTTACTAGCTCCTTGCTTGACAACTTCTTAAGAAAGCCCATGTGAGCATGACCCAATCTTCTATGCCAAATGGTTGGATCAACATCCACAGCAGGTTATTTTCTGCAACTCAAAGTCTAAGATATATATATATATATATTTCCTTTTCTTCTAGCAACTAGAGGAATCTGGTTAGTACCAAACACATTTATCCTTAGAGAATTCAACTTTATGACCATCATCATGTAATTGACTTACACTAAGCAAATTATATTTCAAGCCTTTAACAAATCTAACATTAGAAATAGAGGCAGTATCATTACCAACTTTACCTTTACCTAGAATAGGGAGAGTCTTACTATCACCAATAGTTACTCCTCCTCCTCTTTTCAACTTGAGACTCTTAAACTGAGTTTTGTCTCCACACATATGCCTTGTACAGCCACTATCAATGATCCATTGTGTAGACTTGATCTTAGCAGCAAGACACATCTGCAAAATAAAGAAAACAAAACTTAACCCTTTGGTACACAAATTGGTTTGGGTCCACTTTGGTTAGAAGCAAGAACATATAAAACATTTAAATCAGTTTTCTTGATCCACTTTTAGACCACAGTAGGATATGTATGCTGCTGAGTTCTATAGCTTCTGTTTGGACTATTCTGGTAAGCTGTTTTCTTTTTCCAGTAGGTTGTTTTCCCTTCTGATCTTTTCTGGAAGTATTGTCTTTGAGGCTTGACACTGCAATTCTGAGCTAGATGTCCTTTTCCTCCACATTTAGCACATTACTTCCAGGGCATAGCATATTTGTATGGTTTGCCACGCCTTCCTTCATATTTGAGAGCATTTGCCTTCTTGTTGAAGTTGAGACCAACTCCTTCTTTATCCAATGGAACCTTGATGCTCTTCATCATAAATTTCAGACCTTCTTCTCCTTGAACAAAATTTCCCATTCCTTTTCGGAGCTTTAAGACTTCTATTTCAAGAGTTTTGATCTTTTCAGCTTGCTGTCTTGTTGTGACAATGGGCTGTGATGTACTTGTAGCAAGCTGAGATGTACTGGCAGCAGGCTGGGATGTATGCAATTTTGTAGATTCCTTTATTTTGAATGTCTCTAGGCATGCATCTATGGATTCTATTTCTTGCTTCAGCTGGGAGATCTCTTCTTTTTTAACTTCATTCCTTCTTATCATAATTTTATGAAAACCTTCGGCTTGTTCGAGTTTTTCTTGAAATTCCTGGATTTTAGCTTGAGTAGGCTCTTTGGTGTCGAAGAATGTATATATCCTTTGTATAAGTTCTTGTACCATGTTTTTTGAGATAGTTATTCTTCTCAATCAGCTTGCTGTTTTCTGCCTTAAGAGAATTATATTCCTCATTTGGAATATGATCTTGTTCGTGCATGGTTAGTTGTTCTAATACAAAATTATCATTAGATAGATCAAATCTAAATGAGCTAACCTCACTGTAGTCATCCTCGGATTCACTCTCTACCAGAACTTCATCCGTTAGTCCTCGAACAGTGTCATCCTCCATGCCAACAAGTGCAAAATTGATCATTTCCTCTTCAGAGTCATCACTAGAGGCAGATTCTTCTTCATCATCAATCCAAGTCAGAAGTGCTTTGGATTTCTTCCTCTTGTCTCTGGAAACAGCAGGCTATTTTGACTTTAGCTTGTAGCAGTCTTTCTTGAAATGACCAGGCTTTCCACATTCAAAGCAATTCCGATCCTTTGATTCCTTGGAGGGCTTCCTGCTACTGAAGTATTTAGCCTTATCATTGTCTTTCTCCCTTTTTAGCTGATTATGTTTTCTAATCATCCGTTGAATCTTCTTGGAAAGAAGTGCAAGATCTTCGTCTGATTCCTCATCTGATTCTGGCTTGCTCTTTTCAGCAGCAAGAGCTAAATTCTACATTTTTTCAACTGGAGCAATATTCTTCTTGGCATTTATCTTTGTCTCGAATTGCTCCAACTCAGCAAAGATAGATAGATGATCCATAGTATCAATATTGAGAGTAGCTTCCAAGGCTGTTACTTTGTCTTGATATTCGAATGGAACAGAAGTGAGAATATTCATGTTGAGTTCTGACTGAGGAATCGTCTTTCCAAGTCTTTCTAGGTTATCGATGATGACTTGAAACCTAGCTTGAGCTTCTCGGATGGTTTCTCCCTTTTGCAAACTGAAGCCACCTAGTTCTTTCATTAGTTGGCCCAATTTGAGTTTCCTTAGACCCTTTGAACCTTCATGATAAGTTTCCAAAACTTCCCATATCTCCTTTACAGATTTAAGAGATGACACATTGTCATATTCATATTGGTTAAGACCATTGATGGTCATATCCATTTGCAACCATCTTTGTTAGCTCGTCGGAAGTGAGTTCATCAACATCTTTGACTTCGCCATCTTTATCAAGGAATTGATATGGACCTCTTTCAACAACTCTTTACATGAGAGGGTCTCTGGAAAGATGAGCTTCCATTTGTCCTTTCCACCAATTGTAATTGTCCGAACCGGTGAGGAGAGGAGCTCTAAAGTCTGATTTTCCCTGAAATTGGTCATCCATTGGATCTAGACTCCCCTGTTACAGAAATGTTAGTAAACGCAGCTCTGATACCAAATGAAATAACACCTAGAGGGGGGTGAATAGGTGTAAATAGCTATCAATGTTAGTTTTAAACTTTTACCGGATATTTCAGCTTAATGTTTTACAATTATAGCAGGCTATTTGAGAGCAGAAGCAAAACAGTAGAGTGCAGAAAAGTAAATCAGACACAAGCGATTTTAGCCAGGTTCGACCCCTATATCTAATGGTTTACGTCCTGGTCCCTTACCAACTTGGTAAGAGAATATATTATTACTGAAAAATAAACAATTACAGAATAATAATATATCTCCCCTTTACCCAGTCACTGAAACAGCTTGTTGTTATCCCCTTATGAGCAACTTGCAACTAGCTTCCTCACTGACTTCTCCAAGCAATCCGTTCCTTGAACCTCTGAATTCGTGAGCTTCCTCTCCTTGAATTCCTTTGTTCCTGAACCCTTTGCACTTGAGAACCAATGTAACTAATTACCTAGTTCTTCCTGTTCTAACCACTAAGAACCCTTGCTAGTTTCAGTGACTAATAACAATAATCTATTACAAGAATAATGATTACAACTCAAAAGTATTCTCTAAATAATATATAATAGCAGCGAACACTTAAGCTCAAATTTTAGAGAAAGATTAATGCTTTGCAAAGTGAGTTGATAGCTTATATGAAAAATATATGAGCCATATATATATTGAAGGATATAACGGCTATAATTCTGAATTTCTCCATTAACGTTCTTGTGAACGTTGTTCTGAACGTTAAAGAGAAATCAGATGCAAAACTATAGGAGTTTCAGAGTTGAAAAATGTTTAGAAAGCAGAACCTATAATTTAGGGATAAGGTAGAAGTTGTTAAGAGATAAGACTTTGAATCCTTCTCAACTTCTTACTATATTTTAGAAAACATTTTATTAATTTTAAATGAGCTTAAACGTTTACTAAAATTATATACTAAACAGAGAATGTACAATATATAAGTCCTAACCCTTGTATAAATCTCGAGTTCAAAATCCGGGTAGAACACAGCTTCTGTTCAGACTCTGTTCAGCTTGCTGTTATCACATAACAGCTTGCTGTAATGCTAATAAATCTATCAACCTGCAAAACTAAGTTAGAACCACAATACGACTGGCTGTTATTAACAGAACATATTAAAAGCAAGCTTTAATAATAATATGGCTTGCTATACTGTGTGATCATCAAAACTTGGGATTTACATTATTTTATTTTAGCCCAAAATTTATTACATCGACTAAAGTCAACTAATTATGTTTAGTTTAATTTTAATTTATTTTGACATGACCAATTGTATAATTTTATTTTAGTCAAGATAAATAATTTATATTATTTTGTCCTATTTCAACATTATACCGATTGACGAATTATCTCCATTTTTTTTAAAAGTATTATAAATAATATAGATACAAAAGCAGTACAGTGTATTATAGAAACCAAGTAATATATAAACTCAAATACAGTACCGATTATCAAATTTCAATAATCCGATATCCAATGCGCGGATCTTTTATTTTTTATTTAACAAATGTTTATTAATTTGAATAAGTTAAGAACTCAAATTAAAGTTCAAACCACAAAAAAAAATTATTTAATTTCATTTGATTTTAATTCAACTCTATCTTGAGTTGTGTAAATCATATTTTGACGATTTTATAGTCCATGCGAAACTCAAAAAATAATATTTGATTCAATAATGATTTTAAAAAAAATAAAATAAATTATCCTAAATTTGAAGGAAAAATTACGTATTCTGTATTATTATCTATTCGGTATATGATACATACTTATTTTTTCTTTCAAATTATTGAAAGTGTAGGAGATTCTATTCAATTTATAATATCTACTTATCATTAGTTATAAAATATTCTTTTATTTTAGAGACAATGGCTATGATATATTTTGTTAAAGATCTAAAAGTATATATTAAATTTGGTTGTACAGGGACTATAACTATAAAAATATAAGATCATAACTATGAAAAACATTGATAAAATTTCCCTTATGCATATTATATAATAAGGATATATTTGATTTCAATATTTATAAAAAAAACTATTAAAACAAGTATTAGTTAAAAGAAGAATTGTTAAAATTTAATATAAACTATAAATCTATATTGTATTATTATAAATGAGATATGGTTTTGTTTGATCACTTGGTGAATACCTTCCTAAAAAATATATTAGCACCTTCCAAAAAATATTTAAACAAATATTAATTAATTGTAAAAAAATATAATAAGGATATATTTGATTTCAATATTTATAAAAAAAACTTTTAAAACAAATATTAGTTAAAAGAAGAATTGTTAAAATTTAATATAAACTATAAATCTATATTGTATTATTATAAACGAGACATGGTTTCATTTGATTACTTGGTTAATACCTTCCTAAAAAATATATTAACACCTTCCAAAAAACATTTAAACAAATATTATTTAATTGAAAAAAAAATAAATCATTTATCTAATATAGTGTTACAGAAATCGATAATCGGGAAAGATCAGTAGCATAACCTTATAAGGATTAATCGGCAAATCGGGAATTAATCAGAATGATTAATCGGAACAAAAATCAGATGTATTTTAATAATATTTAATATTTATATATAATTTAATGAATATTAGATATTATTTCAAATTCAAAACATTTTTTAATTATTTAAATAAACAATTTTGAATATAAATTTATGCAAATCGGACTCTTGTAACTTCATATTATAAGATTCTATTATTATAATTGATATATATTATTCTTTTTAAAAATTACACACGATGATTTGAATATATGATGTAGCAAGAGACGTGCACATCAAACTCAATACAAGGTGTGTCTTTTTTTAATTAGAAAACAATTATTTTGGGTTCTGGGCATCGTCTTCTCCTTCGTTTCTCTCCTTTTATTTACATATGTAGACATATGTTCGTACTTTCTATTTTCTCATTTTCTACTCTTCCATTTCCAAGCTTTTAGTAGAAAATTTATTCATCAATCGACCCGATTTCTGCCGACGTTGACCCGATTTTTGCCGATTTTAACTCAATTGACCGGAAAATGTTTTTTACAGCAATTTTACCATTTCAGATCTGTCAGTCTCCGATCCCCGATTACCGGGCCGATTTATCGGCAATTTATCCGATTTTTTGAACTATGACCTAATATAACTACAAACTTTATAAATTATTATCCAACTTAATTTTTAATCGCACTCAACTTATTTCTTTATTAGTAGGAACCAAACACTTCCAAAATTAATTTTATTATTTCAAATTATAATACAACAAAATATTTAATAAATCAAGAAAAAGAAAATAATATTCAAAAAAATAATTGCAAATCATCCGGATACACTGATATTCATGACTCCCACTTTATTATAAGCTATGGACTCGCTATATAGGCCGTGGAAGAAGGACTCTTTAAAATTTTAACAATCTAAATTTTAAATAATTCAATAATATAATATACACAAAATAATAAGTAAATATGTTAACTTCATTAATCTCAATATATATAACTATTATTTTTTATAATTTAGTTTTACAAAATAATAAAATTATAAATATTATAATTAGTCCGTACATGCCACGGGTTATAGGATAGTTTAAGAATAATTCTTTTTTTTTCAAAAAAAACAAACTTCCATTAAAAAGAAGCATCATACATCAATGTCTCCAACAAAACACTCGGAGAAGACCAGAAAACGCTTTGGCAATCTAGCGAACAGGGAAGCCTAGCTATCAAATGAGCGGCATTGTTCGCATGACTTTTGAAAGAGATGTGTCCTAAGTCCAATCATGTATGATGATTTAGGAATAACTTTTATGTAATCTGACTTGTATAATAAAAGACTTGTTTTGGTTTTATTGCGGGCTTTATCTATTTAAGTGTTTAAATAAGATATACCATAGTTTAGAGTTATACTTTTTATCTATTTAACTGGTAATTAGTAATCCGCAAAGATCGGTACATACCATGCTTGCTTCATTATGAAGGATGTCTGTTCTCATAGACATTTGTGTGGTGACACTATAATAATAATATTTTATGGAAAATTTTCAGCTAAAAATTTTGCCTATAAATATACTATTATAAACCCTATTTGTCTAAACTAAAAATAATTAACCCTAATTCTAAAGTAGAACAAGAGGGAGGCAACTAATTCTCTCAACCTCTTTCTCCTCCATCACATTGTACTCTTGGTGGATACCGGTGGAGTGCTTTACACTTGAAGAGCAGCTGCTAGGGATTTCCGTTCATCGTTCTTGGATCACTATTAAAGACCTCCATATTTCCATTAACGTAAAGCTTCTTAAGGTAAACATACTGAACTACGAATTAAATATTATTTTTCGCATGGATCCTGCGGAGGGTTTCGTTTTTTTTAAGATTTAAATTTACGTTTTCGTTGCGTTTATGTGCTAAAAACCCTTCACCTTTTAGAAAAAACAATAGACAGATTTGCTCTACACTCAAGAATGTCACAATATTCATCTAAAATAAAACCCACTTCTAGCAGATTGTCATGAGGTCGATTGATCGCAAGAACATAAAGCAGAGAATCATATTCAACCTTTACTTGATGAAAAATTGAGGTCTTGCAACCAACGTAAACCTTCTCTAATAGCCATAACTTCCGCTTAAAAAACTGAGCAAGACAACCTAATAGCCTTAACCATGCCTGCTACAAAACTTCCCGCATTATCACGAATGATTAAGCCTATGGAGAAATTAGTAGAACCCACAGAAATGGCTGCATATGTATTCAACTTGTAAAACCCAGCTGGAGGAGGCTCCCACTTAGGAGAAGAAAGAACTCGACTGTAACTAGTACTAGTAGAGACATAGATATTATTCGCCCTTGCCAGCTTCCAATCAACAAAGAATCTAGTACCCCATTCCATTGCCACTCTGCTATTGACTTGCTTACCTTCCCAGACCTTTTTATTTCGAAAAAGCCAGATGCTCCACAAAACTCTAGCAATCACAACCAACTCATCCTCTCTGTTGTTTGCAGCTTGTCGAGTAACCATTCAGGAGCGTTTCCACCATACTCATATCGAACTGAAGCCCAACATATTGCCAACAACTAGCAGCAAAAATACAATCAAAAAATAGATGAAGTTTATGTTCGATATCTAAGTTACACATTGGACAAATAATGGGAAGATACACTTCTCCTGCACTCAATCTTCGTTTCATAGGGATAGTGTTTCGACAGAAGCGCCATAAAAACGTTTTGGCCTTATGTGGAATATCCAAACTCCACAACCTACTCCAACGATCACCTTGAGGAATATTCGAAGTTGATACAAAATTATCACACCAGAATTGGTAACCAGCTTTAACCGAGTATTGACCATTAGATGAGTTGGACCAAACTATGTGATCTCTAGTAGCACCATGAGGGATACAAGTTACTTTAATCAGACGAGCATCCTCCTCAGAAAATAGCTGAATAATTTTCTCAACATTCCAGGACTTAGAGTTATCTTCCATCAAACTAGCCACCTTGATATTATCTTGCCGATAGTCGACAGATTGGTCAATACAGAAACCATCCTTATTTTTCTGCCAAGGGTCATGAACTGCATCAATATCCAAACCATCACCAATTACCCACCCGTACCCTTTAAATAACACATCTTTTGCAGTCATCATGCCATCCCAAATAAAGCTAGCACCCTGATGGTCTTAGCTTGCAAAAAATGAGAATGCGAAAAATACCTAGCTTTATACAAGCGAGCTATTATAGATTGAGGATTCTTCATGATATTCCGGCATTGTTTCCTAACCAAAGCAATATTAAACCCATATAAATTACGAAATCTCATCCCCCTTTTGTGCTTCAACATACTCATCTCGTTCCAGCCAAGCCAATTAATCCCTTTACTGTTCCCAGATTTCGAATTCCACCAGTATGTATTCAAGATTCTTTCAATCTCCTTACAAAGTGACTTAGGAAGGAGAAAATAAGACATGCAATAAGCCAGAATCAATTGAGCTCCATTTTTAATAAGAATCGTTTTACCTGCTTAAGATATACTCTTCGATTTCCACCCTTGAACTTTCCTCCAAACTTTATCTTTGACGAATTCAAACACTTTCTTTTTTGATCGACCAACTAACGAAGGCAAGCCAAGATATTTGTTGTTTCTAAGATCATTAGATACCCCCAATATGTCATAGATTTCCATGCAGTCACGTTCATTTACATTGGACCTAAAAAAGATTAAATTTCTGGAAATTTACTGACTGGCCTGATAGAGATGCATAAATATTGAGGAGATTTTTTATGGTAACAACTTCCACTCTATCATCTTTGAAGAATAAAAAACTATCATCCGCAAACAGAAGATGCGTGACAGTAGGGGCCATATTACAAATCTGAGAACCATGAATAGAACCCTCCACCGCTGACTGATGAATAGCAGATGATAAACCTTCGACGCACAAGAGGAATAAGTAGGGGGATAAGGGGTCCCCTTGACGTAAACTCCTTGATGGTTGTAACGGACCAATAGGAGTGCCATTCAGACAAAATTCATATGAAACAGTGCTCACACATAGCATCATCCAGTTCACCCATTTACTCTGGAAACCCATGTCTACCATTCTCGCTTTCAAATAATCATATTCAACTCTATCATAAGCTTTACTTATGTCAAGTTTCAAGGCCACTTCACCATCAACCCTTCTTCTCTTCGTGTTCATATGATGAATAATCTCGAATGCAACTAAAACGTTATCCGATATACTCCTGCCAGGGACGAAAGCTGACTGATTCTCCGAAATTACATGAGGTAAAAACTTTTTCAACCGCTTAGCTAGCACCTTTGCTACAATTTTATAGAGCACGTTGCATAGTGCAATAGGTCTCAAATATTTCATATAACTAGCATGTTCTTTCTTCGAAATAATAACCACGTTGGTATCATTTAAATTTTCCGGAAAAGAACATCTATTTAACCATTGCTTACAACATGAAAAAACTTCACGACCTACAAAAGGCCAGAATTGCTGGAAAAAGGCTAGATTCAAGCCATCAGGTCCGCTAGCTTTATCTGGGTGCATCTGTCAAACTGCTATCGTAAATTCCTCAAACGTAATGTCCTCCACCAGCCTTGCATTTTGACTATCTGTGACCTGATTATCCACCATAATGTTCAAACTCGGACCAGGTGCACGAGAACTTTTAAAAATTTCACTGAAGTAGTCAGCAACAATTCGACACATCCCATCATGATCGTGAATTTGATTCCCTTGATTATCCTCCAGAAAAGTGATATGATTTGTTCTTCTTCTCGTTGAAGCAAAAGCATGAAAAAGTTTGGTATTGGCATCACCCTCTGCTAACCAAATTTTTTTTGCCCTTTGTTTCCAGTAAGTTTTTTCATGCAACAAGAGTTTTTATAATCTGTCTTTCTCAAAGAAGTAGAGTTCTACTCCAATAGTATCAACATGATTCACCAATTTAGCTACCACCTCCTTCTATTTCCTTATTTATCTCGAAATTTGTGGAAAAAATTTCAACCCCAACGTGCCATAAAACCTGAAATAGAGATTAGCTTCAGAACAATATTTATAGCCGGTAAATCAGTCAAAAATTCATAACATCCTGACGAAACAAGGGTTCACGCAACTAGGTATTCTCAGGCCTGAATCGAAAAGCTTTACGAGAGAAAGAAGTGCTAAATAAATCAAGAAATATAGGATCATGGTCGGAAGCAACTACTTGATGAACTGATAACTTACATAGAGGGAAACGATCCCACCATGATTGACTTGCAAAATATATGTCCAACCTTTCTTTCACCCACCCTGGTTTACCTTTACTCTTTTCCCAAGTAAACTTTCCTCCACTAAGGTCTAACTCAGCAAGATGGATGTCCTCAATAGCAGACTTAAACCCTTCAAGCATCCATCTAGGGCGGGGTGTACCACGCACTTGTCCGAGTCATACAAAAGATCATTAAAATTTCCCATGATACACCATGAAAGAGATGAATTATTAGCTAACATAAGAATAAAATTCCACGAACTTTGCCTTCCAGTACTTTCTGGCATTTCGTAGAAGAAGGACAGTCTCGAAACCGCCACATTATTATTCAAAAAAACAATATCTACATGATTTTGAGAGTAACTACTGATTTCACAATTCGCATTATTCCTCCAAAAGACACATAAACCTCCACTCCGACCAATGCAATCAACAGCAAAATATTGAGCAAATCCCAGCTTGATACGTATTTGTTCAACTTTATCACTCTTCGATATAGTTTCAGACAGAAAAAGAATATCAGGGCGAAGTGATTTTACCAAATCACCTAGAACTCAAACTGTTCGAGGGTCCCCAACCCTAGACAGTTCCAGCTCAAAGCATTCATTGATGCTAGCTAGCTTGTAGAGTAAGCGTAGCCAATAAATCTGGTGGAGAAACTGCACAATCAGTATGAGAAATTACGGTCTCTGTTTGTAACAACCCATTGTTACCTTCGATATCCATGTGTTCACTAACCTCAGGCCCACGACGTCTTTTTCGGTCATCTATATTGATCCCAAATAATTCCTCTGTAGTTGGCCCATTAGCCGATTTGAAAATATAATTTTCCCCCAAGTGATGTGGCACGTCCTGATTTGATTGAGATCCTACCAAAATAGCCATATTGTTATTTCCCACCCTTGCATCTGCTAGTGTTTATGCCCTAGAGCCAACATTATGATATTTTAGTTTAAGACATTTGGATTATTAATATTTATGTTCTATCGATTATTCTTTTTATAATTTATTAATTCTTAATTTACTGCGATACAAATGTTAGATTAATAAATGTCCTTGGAATATGATATGAAATTTATACCTCTAAGTACGTGACTTAGAAATGAGATTATGAGAATAGTATCAATATTCCTAAAGGTCCTTAGTCAAGTATTATTATTATGGGACAATAATAATAATACATTAAGACTGGTGTATTTGTTGACTGATGATCACATCTCATTGATCATAGATATAGTGATATTAAAATCAAAAACACAGGCAATTGTAAATGTACATGGTACTGGACAGACCCAATGTGAGATTCTACATGTATGTTGTGTCATAAGTAATTCTCACAGTGATAATGATGTAATGGTCCTTAGACCTGAAGTCATTATATTTCTATACGAGAATTAATATACATTGATTCCATTAAAAGTTATCCTTGACCGGGTACTGATAAAAGTAGACATTGGGTATATTATGAATCGTATGAGAAATATGAATGATCTAGATGAGATTTAAGGAGTGATATTATTGGCTTCTTGTGTGAGCTAGACTATGAAATGCGTGGTCACGCTCAAATATTGATTTGATATGATAGTCTACTCATTGATCAAGGAAAGTTGGATTAAACTATGACGAGGATGACACATTACATGCCTCTAGTTTAATCTAAAATATTTGGTTAAAGAGATTATATTACACTGTATATTATTCACGAAAGGTTTAATCGATCACTGATTCAATTATTATTACTTGGGTAGCAATGATGTATTACTAGATGCCGCTCATTGTTTACGATTTTAAATTAGATTTAAAATTCGTTGTCAACTTAATAATAACCTAAAGGGTCACACACAAAGAATGCTTGAAGGATTATTTAATTTAAATTGGATTTAAATTAAATTAAAGTAGTTCGAATTATTTATAATATTAATTAAATATGACTTAATTAATTACATAAATAATGATACTCGAATTTACTAATATCAATTATGAAGTTCAGTTGTTAAATAATTAAGTGTGACTTAATTATTATACAAATAGGAATTTCGAATTAATAATAAATTCTAATTTGTTAAGAGTTATTGTTATTCCTAGTGGACTAACAATGAGATTTACAGAAGGGGGGTTGAATGTAAATCTCAAAACTTTTTCAAGTTTTGAGCAGTTTATGAAAGTTGTGTGTTCAAGAAGAACAAGTGTGTGAATTGCTTTAAGCTAATACAGACAGATATATATTCAAGCACAAATGTAAAGAACACAACAGACCTTAAAAACTTTTGTGGTGGATTTGTTGTTCCACCAGAGATGGTATTTTTAGAAAATCTGTGATTAAACAATGTTGATCACAGCTGCATCCTAGTACAAACTAGATGAATTTTCTCTCAATATTTTTCTAAACAGCTCTGGAAAATCTCTCTTCTAATTACTAGCTTCTACTTGGTTTATATATTACCAAGTGTACAAGTGAAGAACAATATAAAATACAGTAATAAAATAAGATCTTCACTTGCTTCTTTTCCTGTTCACTCCAGTACTTTGTTGACTATTGCATCTTTGTACTAAAGAAGAACGGCTGCTTTTTCTGTTGTTCCTGAAATTCGGCTACCACATCTCAGCTGTCTCTATCAACTCATGTGCCTCTGTTTGTAGGTACAACTACCCTTTATCAACGGCTAATCATCAGAACATCCGTTGAAGCTTTCATCCGTTGATGCACTCATCCGTTGAAGGATGTTATCCGTTGAAGCTTTCATCCGTTGATGCACTCATCCGTTGAAGGATGTTATCCGTTGATGACTTTATCCGTTGAAGCTTTGGAGACATCCGTTGAAGCTTAGCTTCTCATCCGTTGAAGGTCTTTAAGTCATCCGTTGATACTACTTCACTTATACAAGATTACAAGGCATGAAGTATTTACAATTGGCCTTCCTATCTGCATATCATCTAGTAGTCAACATGACTCGTAGTTTCTCTCAACTTCCAAGAATTACATTTTAAATACAGAGACTGAAATATGCTACAACACTAGACTTATTTCTAAGTAAAGCTACACCATCAACGGATAGCCAAAGTGGTCTTATCCGTTGAGGCTACATACACTAAATTTCTACTTAAGTATTTTGTTAAACATATCATCAAACTAATGCACATACATTCCTAACAATCTCCCCCTATTTATGTCTATAAGAATTGTAGGCATAAATTCAGGGTTAACTTGATGATAACAAAACACTTAACAGATATATGAATTGAAACTAAGTAGAAATTTAAAAATGCTGCAAAAGTGTATGTACTAAGAGGTAATTGAAGATTTACAGTGTTTCCAAGGACACTCCTTTAGTCTGAGCAAATCATCTTTTTCTTCTTTGTTCCCTGGTTTTCTTTCCTAGCCTTTTGTCATTTTCCTCAATTTGGAGTTGGAGTTGTCTGAAGAATTCAGCTTCATCTTCAACACTGACATCCAACTTAGATTGCATTTCTTTGAGAGTTTCATTGCTGGCAATCTTGAGTTGGTCTTCAAGTCTGAAAAATCTTCTGACTCCTTTATCATCTCTAAATTTCATCAACCAATGAGGTGATTTGTGAATTTTCATTTCCCTTTCTTGAATGAGTAAAGTCCTTGGTAAAGCATTGGGCTCCCTCCAAGTTTTCCTTATATTGGCTATCTTGTTGAGAATTTCAGTCTTGGCAGTTCTGGTAAAGCCAGAATCCTTTTGTATAGCTGAATAGACTGTAATCAAGGTAGAGTAGCCTTCATGCAGAATCCTGTGGAGAGGCCATGTTCTTTCCCCAGCTCCTTTATATCTGAACACTAATCTCTCTGGTAGCTGTCTATAGGCAGCTATTCCCCTTACATCCTCCAGCTCATCCAGATAGAGT
Organism: Apium graveolens; assembly: GCF_009905375.1. Lineage (NCBI taxonomy): Eukaryota > Viridiplantae > Streptophyta > Magnoliopsida > Apiales > Apiaceae > Apium > Apium graveolens. The sequence goes on along the minus strand of NW_027417928.1, from coordinate 678 downwards.
TCAATGTCTGAAATTTCTTTTATGTCACAGATGTGAACATAATCATCTTTAGAAATGGGTGACTTAGGCTTAGGTTTTTGTTTTTGAGTGAATTTCTTAGAGGTTATGGGAGGTGTAGATTTTGGTTTTCTTTTCTGTTTCTTTGGTAGTGGAAGAGTGGTTAGAAAGGTAGGCAATTTGATAGTGTCCCAATCAATAGGTTCCTCTTTTGGAATGATTGGTTCACCATGGATGTTTATTGTGGGATCAGCAACAAGGGGTTCAGGTATGGAAGGTAGTGGTTTAGATATAGATTTGGTTACTTCAGTGTTATCTCCACTCCTTCTATGTGCCTTGGCCTTTCTTCTGTTTCCCTTCTGCCATTCCTCTCTTTCTTCCACACTCTCACCAAATATACTCCCTAAAACCTCATCTAGGTTTGTAGTCTTGTCTTCACCCCTGACTTCAATCCCTTTTTCTTTTTCAACTTGACTTGACTTTAGCTGTTGTTCAAGCTTTGCTTGTGCTCTTTTGTCAGCCTTTAATTGCTTGTCTTCTTCCTTCTTGGCTATTGAGAATTTGGGATGTCCTTGCATCACACATATGCTCTTTCCCTCTCTAATGATAATAGCTCTATTTCTCCTTACAGCCTCATCCATGGTCTTTTTGAGGTAAGCAATACTCCTGCCTAAAATCTTG